>NW_015090893.1:13808212-13828651 GCF_001431845.1 Calidris pugnax | reverse complement strand
GAACCACCAGAACTTGCTACTGCACTCCTACAAGGAGGGCATGGAAGCATTGGGTGAGAGGAAAGAAATCATACTTTATACTATGCCACTGCTACTAATATTTAAAAATAAAATAAAAAGCAGCAAACCCATGCACATGAAGAACGTCTCAGCCCCCCCACCACCACAAAAAAAAAAAACCAAAACCCACCACAAAAAAAAAAAAAAAAACCCACCACAAAAAAAAAAAAAAAAAACCCCCCCAAAAAAAAAAAAAAAAAAAAAAAAAAAAAAAGGTTGTTTGGAGCTCTGACCATCATCCATGCCTGAGATCCACTGCCATGGTGCCACGATGGCACAGCCCCTGCCCAGCTGCAATGCCGGCAGAACCATGGCACGCAGCTCTCCCTAAAAACATTGCACTGTGTTTTGCCTTCCTTAGGGCTCATGGAATAGTCACAAAAATGAGCAAAAGCATTATTTATTTTTTTTTTTGCAATTATTTGTCTACTTTTGTTTTTTTCCTCCCCCTGATACATAACTGATGTTCGATGCAAGTCACTCCATTTGGATAAAAGCGAAGGGCGATGTTCAACCCACCTGCCCCGTCCTGGTCCTGCTGAGGCCAGGGCTGAGGCTTCCAGCAGCGCTCAGAGGATGCTCTGCCTGCAGAGAGCCCCCTCTCCTGGAAACCCAGCAGCTGCTGTTTGGAAAAGCAACAAAATATGTTCCTTATTTATGAGATATTTCAGCACTGCTGGGGGGGATGGGTACCACAGAGGAGGGGTCACAAATTTACTTCCCAAAGATTTAAGGAGGGTTTAAACTCAGAATCACAGAATCTTCTAGGTTGGAAGGGACCTTAAAGATCATCTTGTCCAACCGTCAACCTAACTGACAAAAATAAAACTCAAGCAGGGCTGCCCCTGGCTTTTACTTACAAGTTTTGGAAACACATCCTTTCCCAAAATCCTGAGTGAGAAACCTCTCTCTTCCTCCAAAACATAGGTGGGAAGGAGACACTTCACTGGGGACACAGAGGAGTCCAGAAGAAAAAGGGAAAACAAGCCCACCTCCAAAAACTCAGTTTAAAAAAACAATTGAGGATTTTCCAGCTGCCACTCATTTCCCCTGGATTGCAAATGTTTCCTCTAATTAATAGTACTCCACTCCTTGAGTGTCTACTAATGATAAGCTCCGGGCAAAAGACCTGGAGCAGGGAGCTCTCTATTGATTCCTGTATTGATTTTTTATCTTTTTCCCTGTTGTTATTGTACATGCAAATGGCTGGTAATGACTCAACATTACGGCCACTCTCTTCAAGTGACATTTAGAGAAAAGTGATTTAATCAGAGGGCCTAAGATGGCTGTTTTCCCTCTCAATTCACCCCCAAATTTAAATTGTTCCATTTGTGAGTGGGGCAATTTCCCAGCGGGTGCAGGGAAAAGCTAAATCATTTTCACAGGCCAGCGATTAGACAGGAGCAACTTTCCATCATGTACCTTCAAATCAGTAAGTTGCTGGGGCTTTTTATGGCCATAATTTTAAAGCCCCTAAAGCTATCACTTGCTTCATTTTTAATATGCATTTTTCTAATCAGTTTGAATACGAAGACAGATTTATTCCTTCCACTGAGTTTACTGCTGTCAGCTTGCTTTGCCTAAATAAAATAACTTGTTAAGTGATGTTATCTCCTTTCTCCCCTCTTTCTTTAGTATCTGTGCTTGAGACTGGTGAATTTTGTGCTATATTCTCCCAAAATGACAGCAAGGAAATGTCACTTTTCCACAAGCCTCACCACGTTTTTGCTGCTTTTTCCATCCTTCAACACTCAACCAACACAGCCACATACCGGCCCAACACGATCATGTCAACACAAACCAGAAGAAGAAAAAAACCCCAGAAGCACCAAATAAATTTTGTTTGAATGGGGTTAAAAAGAAATGAAATAAAGAACCCTGTAAGAAATGACAGGTCTCGGTGCCTGGGGGAGGCAGGACGCCCACGAGCGCTGGTGCTCCTCCATCCCAGCCAGCTCTGTTCAGCCAGAAAGTCAAAGACCACAGATTTTCTTGGGAAATTCCTGACATTTTCTCCTTCTGGATGGGCCAGAAGATATAATGAGAGCAGTCTTTCCCCTGGTGTTTTAGTATTTCTTTTCTGGGAAGCTCCTCGCTGTGGGCAGGCAGAGCCAAGTCCCCCCCGTGGCATCACCCAGGGCTTGGCTGGCCACCAGGGAGGGCACGAAACCCTCTTCCATCCCTGGCTTTGCACTCAAGTAACAGCACTTGCTAAATAGCAAGGGATTGAGAGGGGGTTTTTTTTGCCAAATTTTGTAGTGTTTTACAAACTGACTCCTGCAGCTGGGAGATGGTTTATTCATGCCCTGAAGAGCAGCCTGGCCCAACAGGTGATGGCTACACTGAGCCCAGAGAGAAATGGTCCCCAGCAGAACCAGCTGCCTGGACTCAGGGTGCCCTGGTGCAGCGGGTGATGGAGTGGGAGGGAGAGTGGCTGGGGACAATGTTGGGAGCAGGTTCAGACCTCAGCTCTGTCCCATCTCCACCATCCTGGGGAAAGGCCAGGGAAGGGGGTTGTGAAGCCATTCGACCTCCCCATCGAGCCCATCCAAGCTCCAGCAGCCTCAGCCCATCTCGATGCCACCCTGCAACAGTGCCAAAATTCATTGCCAAAAGGAAGGAACCACATCCCTGTGCCAGGAGAGTTCCTCCTTGTGGTATGCAACCAGTTACAGGGTTCCTGAGCAAAGGTGCTGATGAGACTAATGACATTAAAGGAGGGTCATTGTCCCACGCTTTAAGTTGTGATTCATAGAAGAAGTGACCCATAACACCCAACCCTGGAGAAGAGAGGAGGAAAAAGTAAGAAATCAGACAGAAGGAGCCCTTCTGAGTTGTACCAATCCCTGGAGGAAAGTGACTGCTTTTCCCAGCTCTCTTTAAGAAACTCAGAGCTGTAAATGCCGAACGCACATCACATTAATCTGATGACTCTCCGAGATGTCTAGACTATTGTTGGAGCTGATAGGAAGCTGGCATCATCCGAGCTCTTTGAGCTTTTCTTGCTTTTTCTTTCTTTTTTTTTTTTTTTTAAACTCGTAATAAGATTCTTTTCACATTATGCACTGCTGGAAAGTCCCGTTTGCATGCAGACAGCTGCTGTGTTTATAGACACCATCCAAAATGCAGCTAAACACGACAGCTTGCTTTAAGCAGAGCAGCAGGCATTTGTTAAAATGATCATTTCCAGAGGGATTGCAGGAGCTCACAACCTTTTTTTTTTTTTTATCATTTTTTTGCTATTTTCAAGTCAAAGCCTTGCCCTTATGCAAAGACAGAAGTCCCACATGGAAACATGCCTTGAGAAGATCCTGAAAGGAAAAAAAATATAAAATAAACCCTTAAACCGGAACGACAGCCTGAAAACCAGCAGCTCCCATTAATGTTAACCAGAAATACGAATGCTGAACTAAACAGGCTGCTCCTGTGAGGGATCGGAGGTGATTCTGAAAGCACAAGGAGCCGGCTTGCCTTCAGCACTGAACAAACCGAAATCCTTCCCTGCAAATCTGGGGAGCTAAAATAAAAATGAAGTAGGGGATGGCATCAAAACTGCCTCCACTTAAAACCACAGCCCATGAGAAAGGCAGTTCGGGAGGGCTCCTTCCAAGCAGTTTTTTCCCTTTATAACACGACAGGAATTATTGTACAGAAGAAGAAGAAGGATGAGAGAGTTAATCTGGACACACCTTTCAAACGAAACACCATTTCCCCTCCAGATGGAAACCCTACACTTAGAGCAAACAGGTAAACCATGTTAGAGACACAAAATACAGCAGGGGAGAGAGAAAATCAGTTTAGAATAAAGCTATTTGGATCTATTTAGTGAGGAGGCTTTTGTTGAAGAGCGATGCAGATGCTGCCCATGCCGTGGCCCCCGTCCACCCCTCCCCACGCTTGCTCTGCCTTCACCCCAGCCCCTTCCATCAACACGACCCACTTTAACCCAGCAAAACATACAAAGCAGGTTTTCATTCAAAAACAGCGTGGTACAGGAAGAGGAGCAGGGAGCCCTCCGGGCTCACAAGCTCTTTCCTCGGGAGCTCTTCCCAACCCCACGGGCCCTGTATCACAGCCCGGGGGCAATGGGGTGGTCGCTCAGAGGCTGCACAGCCTCCCACCTAAAACAGACGCATCCTAAAGGCACGTTCCCTTGGATATAGCAAAGCACACAGTGCCCTCTCCTGCCAGCAGCCTCTATTTTTTAAACATTCCCCCTCGCCCACCTTTTTGCCCTTGTTTAAGTGCTGAAAATGAATTTATGGCTTGCTTTTTATAAGATGTTGGTCAAAAACTGCCAGCGAGCTTGAAAAAATTGGGTGTTTTTTCCTTTCCAGGCATTTGGGCTCAGGCAGCGCTGGTGACAGCAGCACCAATCCAGACCCAACCGTGACATCTAGTGGGTAAGCGCCTGAATACTCTTCTCCTCTGGAGAGAAAAGGAAGAAAAAAAGAAGGTCATTTTTCCCTTCCCACCCATTCCTGCACTCTGGCAACTGCAGCCCCTCACATTTGACAGTGTCTCCCATGGGGAAGGACTCCAAAGCCAGAGCGTTACAGTTTGCAGGGACATCTCCCAGCTCCGGGGGGAAGAGGGACATCCCACAGTCAGCTACAGCCCTGCAATGAGCAAAAAAAATATCAAAACACACTCCCAGCTCTGTGCTGGGGTCACAGTAAGGAGACTCCAGCTCCATTTTTCAAGCAGCTTCCAGCTGCCCGAAGGCAAGTGGTCTTGTTTTCTGTGATGCTATCTGGCTGCAGACCTCTGTATTTATGCACAACCATTAGGGGCAATCTACAATATTCCTGACAAGCCCCAAAGCTTGAAAAGCTCAGGTTCTCATGATACCGAGCCGTATGTGCCTCTTCCTCCTATAACGGGATGAGACACCACCTTTGTATAAGAACAAGCATCGTAAAAAGGGAAACAAAGATTAAAAATTTAATTAGCTTTCAAAAGCAAGTTATGAAAAGTTTGTTGTTTTTTTTTTTTTATTTCTATTTCTCTTCACAAAAAGATTGCTAAAAGATTAAAAATTTAATTAGCTTTCAAAAGCAAATTATGAAAAGTTTGGTTTTTATTTTTTTGTTTTCATTTCTCTTCACAAAAAGATTGCTGGATTAAAAATTTAATTAGCTTTCAAAAGCAAATTATGAAAAGTTTGGTTTTTATTTTTTTGTTTTCATTTCTCTTCACAAAAAGATTGCTGTTAAACAATACAGGACTCCTGCCAAAAGTTTAAAAGAGCTCAGGCTCCTGAAGTCACCGAGCACCTGGAGCTACTGTCTGTCCCAGCCAAGACTGGTTTGTCCTGGGCCTCTTTCTGCAGGTGCAGAGAGAACATTTTCTTTGTTTTCATTTATTCCTCAGATTCAGCGCAGTAAATAGTCCACTCATTATACCTGGGGGGTGTCTCAGGAGCACAGAGCTGGTACTTGAGGTGTTACCTTGTCCAGCCGTTCTGCTCTACACCTGGTAACGCGTCCCGGCTGCCACACGCAGTGCCCAGAGCTATTTTAACACACTGAAATAGTTTGGGTTGGCACGAGGAGATGCCCCACAAGCTGTGTGCAGATGACTCTGTTTGCTCCCTTGCTGGCAACTGAGCTCATCTCTACCACCAGGGCTGAAGAGGAGAAAGTGCTGATAAACCCGGCTGACAAAAGCGGAGTCCAATTATCATCAGCTTTTGTGTAAAAGAAGTTATGAGCTTTTATGGAGGCAGTAACCTCCAACACGCACGTCCCCGGGCATCCTTTTTGGAACAGTCGTGTCTCATCAGTCCGCAGAGCAGACGAGACCCTACAAAAGGCAAAGGGAGGGTGCTCTGGTCTCCCTTCCAGAGCTCAGAGGCGATGCCGGGGAACGGGCAGCTGGCACAGGACCAGAACCGAGGGAGGCCGAATCCCACAGCTCGCCTGGAGGAACTATTTCAAGCACGTTAAATTTTAACCACACATGGCAGCATCGCCGCGCTCCAGGGAGAGGTCATCGCAGAGAATCACAAGCTCCATCCCAAGTCAGTCCAAAATAAGAAACAGTTTTTCAAAACATCCCAGCTCCCTGCGAGCTGAGAGGCTGGAACCGAGCTCTTCCTCTGCCTCAGGGCAAAAAAAAAAATACACAGCTCTCTTCATCGCTGACCTTTAAATTGTCAGGAAACTAATACAAGCAATCCTCCCTGAGAAGCCACGGGGAAGGTGGAAGGCCAACAGGGCGTATGAATAAAGGTAAATCCAGAGGGGTAAGGGGATCAACATGAAGTGATGCTGTGCCTGGTCAAGGTGCTAATTAGGAGAGGAAGCACAGAGTAGATGAGATTCCAGCCATCATACGCCCCTGATGATGCTCTGATGCACCCCGTGTTCCTACCCTGGAGCTCAGCAGCCACCCTAAGAAAGAGGCAACACGGGACTGTCTAAGAATCACAGGGGGGCCATTTCTGAGGAATCGGGAGTTGTCAGTACTGGCACGTGCCGCAGAAAGCCATCTGAGATGCACAAACCCTTCCATACCCTGGCTCTGTCACCCAACCCCAGGACACACAGCAGACAGTCTCCTGCCTGAAGAAACCATTTGCTGTGGCAGGACCCTCTGCATCGCTCCCTCACCTTCATCCCACCTTGGAAGCTGACCTTGTGCAGCAGCCCTCAATCCAATGTTTTATTCACTTTTCTTCCTCTTTCCCCTCTGACACCACCAGCCCAGTATCAATGCCTTGTCTTGGAGGAGCCATTGGCTTCTAACCCAAGGAGTAAGTATTCTCCTGCAGTTCCTGCTACAAAGCTCCCCCCTGGCCAGCACTGACCTCCAGGAGAAGATGGAAAAGCCACATCTGTTCATTATAGCATCAGTGCTGATGTGCTTCACGTTGCTCTGGAGCCACACCAGCACCAGGAGTGGGTGTGAGAGAGGCAGCTGAGGAGGGGACTCATTTCATCTATTGTCTTTTCTTTGCACATCAGCTCCAAGATAACATCAAGGTGAGTAATTAGCAAAATCCAAAAATAGAGAGAGCGCTCCCAGAAGAGCACTAGTATCTCAGTCGGTGCTGAGCTGTGTATGGAGGGTGAAGCAGAGGAGCACACACTACACCTTCACATGGTTTCCCACCTTATCACACGGTTGGCTCCATGCCGAGTGCTGGTTTTACACTTTTATTGAGTGATCAAATACCAAGGAAAGGAACCAGCGCTGTCTCAGTGCCAACACACAGCCCTGGCATCAGAGCCATTGCACCCAGGCCCTAGGCCCACGGGCTGGAAACCTGCTGCCTCCAAAGAGTCTCCCACATAGAATCATAGAATGGTTAGAGTTGGAAGGGATCTCAAAGATCATCAAGGTGACCTGGGCAGGGACACCTCCCACCAGACCAGGTTGCTCCAAGCCCCATCCAACCTGGCCTTGAACCCCTTCAGGGATGGGGCAGCCACAGCTTCTCTGGGCAACCTGGGCCAAGGTCTCACCACCCTCACAACAAAGAAATTCTTTCTAGTATCTCATCTAAATCTCCCTTTTCTCTCCCCACATGAGCCAACTGAACCAGTTCCAGTAATACCTTAGCTTGCTGACCGTGACCAGGGGTGACACACCTCAAGCACAGCTCTCCCAGTTTCCCACATCCCGTTGGCCTCCTTAATTTCACCCACATCGTGTCATTATAGAACTGGCACTGCAAAGGGGACCCCCAAGCTTGGACTCCTCCCAGTCTGTCCACTCTCAAGCAGGGACCCCTTGGCTATTCCCCTTCTCCATCCTGCAGGAATCGGGGCCGGAGACGCTGCTGGTTGTGGGGGAACAGCTGCCGGTGGGCACAGCTGCCGCCTCTCCTTAGGGGTGGGGAGAAAACAGATTCATCAATGAAACCGAATCCGATTCATCAGAAACTACAGCCATCTGTTGGATTATTAATAGACACAGAACTCATGCAAAGCAGCGGCATTAAATACTCCAGGAATATCTTTTTCTGGAGGAAAAGTTTAGGTTAGCAGCAACTGCAGCATCTGTGTGTGTGTGGGGGGGGTGATGGTGGTGCTTAGATCAGTTTATGAAATATTTTCCTTCTGCAAAACCAAATTAGTGGTTTCTTCCCATCTCCCTCCAATTCAGCATCTTAGCCTCAGAAGCCAAAGGCCTTATTTACTTTCTTTTTGTAATATTATCCTCACCCCAGGCTGCCTTTAGGTTCCTAAAGCATTCACTGACCTGCCCACTTATTGCTAAGGGCTTTTCCTACTGAAGGGAGCGCAGGTTAAAGTGGGGAATTGTCTCAATAACCTCCCAGCTCTTCTGCAAGGAGCACAGCCCAGCCTGGCCAGGTGTGCAGAGCGAAACCAGGGGTGGTTTTCATACAGCAGATGAGCAAGACACTCAGAGAAATCCAGCAGCGCTTAAACCAGCCCATTTGCATTTCTTGCACCACGAGACTGAAGGGGGGAGGGTCGGGGAAAGGAAAAAAAAAATTTTCCAGATTATTTTAAACCACCTCTATTATTTTTTAGATATTCATTTTAACTGCATGCTTAGCTTGCTCTTCCTCTAGTAATAAACAAGTTATTTCTGTTCTGTGCTCGATTGGAGAACAGGCAGCTAAAATAAACACTCCCTATTTATTCACATCAAACAGTTCTTCCAAGAGGATCTGAAATACAGCTGATGAGTGGCCTAGTTTTCCTTAACCTCCGGCTTCTTGTCCTTGAAGCATCACGGCTGGAGCCAGCCGGCAACCCTTGCTGGCTGTAATTTGCTCCCTGGGAAGCAGACCCAGGGATGCAGCAGGGAATGGGGTGGCCCAGGGAGCCATTCCACATTCCAGTCACTTTTCTCCTCCCCGAGTGACCCAGCAGTGTGAGCAAACAGACCTAACAGGGCTCTTGGGGAACACCAGGAGCCTGCAAAGAGGGCACCCCGCTCCCTCTGCACAGCTCCAGCACCGGGCTGGTCCTGCCAAACCCACCTCCTCATCCCAGGAGGGAAACTAGTCCAGGGTGGGCAGCTATAAAATTGGCCACCCACAGATGTCAGTCGAACTACATGGACCGCACCGAGGGTACGGAAAGCAGGAGGAGATCCTGGAGATGAGCATAAAGCACCCAGGTTGGCCACCCACAGATGTCAGTCGAACTACACGGACCGCACCGAGGGTAAGGAAAGCTGGAGGAGATCCTGGAGACCAGCATAAAGCACCCAAAGAGTAAAGGCAAGAGGGCAGCAGCTCGAGAGCTCAACCTGCTGCGGGCAGAAAGCAAAGCCGGAGCCTGAAACCAGATCCAGGCTCCAGCAAAATGGACTATTTCCAAGTATTCGAAAAAGCTTCAAACAGCTGCGGGGAGGAAGAAAACTCTCACAACCCGTGACGAGGCAGAGCGAGACAGACCCGAAAACAAGGTCTCCTCCAAACAGAAGCAGCATTGAGTCTTCAACAAGGGCTGGAGGGCACGGGTGGTGCTGGCCAGGCGTGCTCCCCCCTCCCACTAAACCATGTTTGAGGAAAATTCTCCTTCAAGACATTCGGCGAGGCTCACCCACCCGGAAAACTCCCCAGAAACCAACACCACAACGAGTCCTGTTCCACAAAGCACACAGTGCCCTCTCCTGCCAGCAGCCTCTATTTTTTAAACATTCCCCCTCGCCCACCTTTTTGCCCTTGTTTAAGTGCTGAAAATGAATTTATGGCTTGCTTTTTATAAGATGTTGGTCAAAAACTGCCAGCGAGCTTGAAAAAATTGGGTGTTTTTTCCTTTCCAGGCATTTGGGCTCAGGCAGCGCTGGTGACAGCAGCACCAATCCAGACCCAACCGTGACATCTAGTGGGTAAGCGCCTGAATACTCTTCTCCTCTGGAGAGAAAAGGAAGAAAAAAAGAAGGTCATTTTTCCCTTCCCACCCATTCCTGCACTCTGGCAACTGCAGCCCCTCACATTTGACAGTGTCTCCCATGGGGAAGGACTCCAAAGCCAGAGCGTTACAGTTTGCAGGGACATCTCCCAGCTCCGGGGGGAAGAGGGACATCCCACAGTCAGCTACAGCCCTGCAATGAGCAAAAAAAATATCAAAACACACTCCCAGCTCTGTGCTGGGGTCACAGTAAGGAGACTCCAGCTCCATTTTTCAAGCAGCTTCCAGCTGCCCGAAGGCAAGTGGTCTTGTTTTCTGTGATGCTATCTGGCTGCAGACCTCTGTATTTATGCACAACCATTAGGGGCAATCTACAATATTCCTGACAAGCCCCAAAGCTTGAAAAGCTCAGGTTCTCATGATACCGAGCCGTATGTGCCTCTTCCTCCTATAACGGGATGAGACACCACCTTTGTATAAGAACAAGCATCGTAAAAAGGGAAACAAAGATTAAAAATTTAATTAGCTTTCAAAAGCAAGTTATGAAAAGTTTGTTGTTTTTTTTTTTTTATTTCTATTTCTCTTCACAAAAAGATTGCTATTAAACAATACAGGACTCCTGCCAAAAGTTTAAAAGAGCTCAGGCTCCTGAAGTCACCGAGCACCTGGAGCCAGTGTCTGTCCCAGCCAAGACTGGTTTGTCCTGGGCCTCTTTCTGCAGGTGCAGAGAGAACATTTTCTTTGTTTTCATTTATTCCTCAGATTCAGCGCAGTAAATAGTCCACTCATTATACCTGGGGGGTGTCTCAGGAGCACAGAGCTGGTACTTGAGGTGTTACCTTGTCCAGCCGTTCTGCTCTACACCTGGTAACGCGTCCCGGCTGCCACACGCAGTGCCCAGAGCTATTTTAACACACTGAAATAGTTTGGGTTGGCACGAGGAGATGCCCCACAAGCTGTGTGCAGATGACTCTGTTTGCTCCCTTGCTGGCAACTGAGCTCATCTCTACCACCAGGGCTGAAGAGGAGAAAGTGCTGATAAACCCGGCTGACAAAAGCGGAGTCCAATTATCATCAGCTTTTGTGTAAAAGAAGTTATGAGCTTTTATGGAGGCAGTAACCTCCAACACGCACGTCCCCGGGCATCCTTTTTGGAACAGTCGTGTCTCATCAGTCCGCAGAGCAGATGAGACCCTACAAAAGGCAAAGGGAGGGTGCTCTGGTCTCCCTTCCAGAGCTCAGAGGCGATGCCGGGGAACGGGCAGCTGGCACAGGACCAGAACCGAGGGAGGCCGAATCCCACAGCTCGCCTGGAGGAACTATTTCAAGCACGTTAAATTTTAACCACACATGGCAGCATCGCCGCGCTCCAGGGAGAGGTCATCGCAGAGAATCACAAGCTCCATCCCAAGTCAGTCCAAAATAAGAAACAGTTTTTCAAAACATCCCAGCTCCCTGCGAGCTGAGAGGCTGGAACCGAGCTCTTCCTCTGCCTCAGGGCAAAAAAAAAAATACACAGCTCTCTTCATCGCTGACCTTTAAATTGTCAGGAAACTAATACAAGCAATCCTCCCTGAGAAGCCACGGGGAAGGTGGAAGGCCAACAGGGCGTATGAATAAAGGTAAATCCAGAGGGGTAAGGGGATCAACATGAAGTGATGCTGTGCCTGGTCAAGGTGCTAATTAGGAGAGGAAGCACAGAGTAGATGAGATTCTAGCCATCATACGCCCCTGATGATGCTCTGATGCACCCCGTGTTCCTACCCTGGAGCTCAGCAGCCACCCTAAGAAAGAGGCAACACGGGACTGTCTAAGAATCACAGGGGGGCCATTTCTGAGGAATCGGGAGTTGTCAGTACTGGCACGTGCCGCAGAAAGCCATCTGAGATGCACAAACCCTTCCATACCCTGGCTCTGTCACCCAACCCCAGGACACACAGCAGACAGTCTCCTGCCTGAAGAAACCATTTGCTGTGGCAGGACCCTCTGCATCGCTCCCTCACCTTCATCCCACCTTGGAAGCTGACCTTGTGCAGCAGCCCTCAATCCAATGTTTTATTCACTTTTCTTCCTCTTTCCCCTCTGACACCACCAGCCCAGTATCAATGCCTTGTCTTGGAGGAGCCATTGGCTTCTAACCCAAGGAGTAAGTATTCTCCTGCAGTTCCTGCTACAAAGCTCCCTCCTGGCCAGCACTGACCTCCAGGAGAAGATGGAAAAGCCACATCTGTTCATTATAGCATCAGTGCTGATGTGCTTCACGTTGCTCTGGAGCCACACCAGCACCAGGAGTGGGTGTGAGAGAGGCAGCTGAGGAGGGGACTCATTTCATCTATTGTCTTTTCTTTGCACATCAGCTCCAAGATAACATCAAGGTGAGTAATTAGCAAAATCCAAAAATAGAGAGAGCGCTCCCAGAAGAGCACTAGTATCTCAGTCGGTGCTGAGCTGTGTATGGAGGGTGAAGCAGAGGAGCACACACTACACCTTCACATGGTTTCCCACCTTATCACACGGTTGGCTCCATGCCGAGTGCTGGTTTTACACTTTTATTGAGTGATCAAATACCAAGGAAAGGAACCAGCGCTGTCTCAGTGCCAACACACAGCCCTGGCATCAGAGCCATTGCACCCAGGCCCTAGGCCCACGGGCTGGAAACCTGCTGCCTCCAAAGAGTCTCCCACATAGAATCATAGAATGGTTAGAGTTGGAAGGGATCTCAAAGATCATCAAGGTGACCTGGGCAGGGACACCTCCCACCAGACCAGGTTGCTCCAAGCCCCATCCAACCTGGCCTTGAACCCCTTCAGGGATGGGGCAGCCACAGCTTCTCTGGGCAACCTGGGCCAAGGTCTCACCACCCTCACAACAAAGAAATTCTTTCTAGTATCTCATCTAAATCTCCCTTTTCTCTCCCCACATGAGCCAACTGAACCAGTTCCAGTAATACCTTAGCTTGCTGACCGTGACCAGGGGTGACACACCTCAAGCACAGCTCTCCCAGTTTCCCACATCCCGTTGGCCTCCTTAATTTCACCCACATCGTGTCATTATAGAACTGGCACTGCAAAGGGGACCCCCAAGCTTGGACTCCTCCCAGTCTGTCCACTCTCAAGCAGGGACCCCTTGGCTATTCCCCTTCTCCATCCTGCAGGAATCGGGGCCGGAGACGCTGCTGGTTGTGGGGGAGCAGCTGCCGGTGGGCACAGCTGCCGCCTCTCCTTAGGGGTGGGGAGAAAACAGATTCATCAATGAAACCGAATCCGATTCATCAGAAACTACAGCCATCTGTTGGATTATTAATAGACACAGAACTCATGCAAAGCAGCGGCATTAAATACTCCAGGAATATCTTTTTCTGGAGGAAAAGTTTAGGTTAGCAGCAACTGCAGCATCTGTGTGTGTGTGGGGGGGGTGATGGTGGTGCTTAGATCAGTTTATGAAATATTTTCCTTCTGCAAAACCAAATTAGTGGTTTCTTCCCATCTCCCTCCAATTCAGCATCTTAGCCTCAGAAGCCAAAGGCCTTATTTACTTTCTTTTTGTAATATTATCCTCACCCCAGGCTGCCTTTAGGTTCCTAAAGCATTCACTGACCTGCCCACTTATTGCTAAGGGCTTTTCCTACTGAAGGGAGCGCAGGTTAAAGTGGGGAATTGTCTCAATAACCTCCCAGCTCTTCTGCAAGGAGCACAGCCCAGCCTGGCCAGGTGTGCAGAGCGAAACCAGGGGTGGTTTTCATACAGCAGATGAGCAAGACACTCAGAGAAATCCAGCAGCGCTTAAACCAGCCCATTTGCATTTCTTGCACCACGAGACTGAAGGGGGGAGGGTCGGGGAAAGGAAAAAAAAAATTTTCCAGATTATTTTAAACCACCTCTATTATTTTTTAGATATTCATTTTAACTGCATGCTTAGCTTGCTCTTCCTCTAGTAATAAACAAGTTATTTCTGTTCTGTGCTCGATTGGAGAACAGGCAGCTAAAATAAACACTCCCTATTTATTCACATCAAACAGTTCTTCCAAGAGGATCTGAAATACAGCTGATGAGTGGCCTAGTTTTCCTTAACCTCCGGCTTCTTGTCCTTGAAGCATCACGGCTGGAGCCAGCCGGCAACCCTTGCTGGCTGTAATTTGCTCCCTGGGAAGCAGACCCAGGGATGCAGCAGGGAATGGGGTGGCCCAGGGAGCCATTCCACATTCCAGTCACTTTTCTCCTCCCCGAGTGACCCAGCAGTGTGAGCAAACAGACCTAACAGGGCTCTTGGGGAACACCAGGAGCCTGCAAAGAGGGCACCCCGCTCCCTCTGCACAGCTCCAGCACCGGGCTGGTCCTGCCAAACCCACCTCCTCATCCCAGGAGGGAAACTAGTCCAGGGTGGGCAGCTATAAAATTGGCCACCCACAGATGTCAGTCGAACTACACGGACCGCACCGAGGGTAAGGAAAGCTGGAGGAGATCCTGGAGACCAGCATAAAGCACCCAAAGAGTAAAGGCAAGAGGGCAGCAGCTCGAGAGCTCAACCTGCTGCGGGCAGAAAGCAAAGCCGGAGCCTGAAACCAGATCCAGGCTCCAGCAAAATGGACTATTTCCAAGTATTCGAAAAAGCTTCAAACAGCTGCGGGGAGGAAGAAAACTCTCACAACCCGTGACGAGGCAGAGCGAGACAGACCCGAAAACAAGGTCTCCTCCAAACAGAAGCAGCATTGAGTCTTCAACAAGGGCTGGAGGGCACGGGTGGTGCTGGCCAGGCGTGCTCCCCCCTCCCACTAAACCATGTTTGAGGAAAATTCTCCTTCAAGACATTCGGCGAGGCTCACCCACCCAGAAAACTCCCCAGAAACCAACACCACCACAAGTCCTGTTTCGGGGGACGAGGAAAAGACGGGCCCCATCCCAGTGGACACCAGCGACAGCTTTGGTTCCTGTGGTGGGGGACCAGAGACCCCCAGCTCCCCCCAGCATCACCCGGCCGAGCTGCAGCGGCTCATCTCCAGGCAGAAGGCGGAGTATGAATCCAAAATAGCAAGGTAAAGGATTTTTTTTAAAAAAAAAAAAAAACCAACAACTATTGAGGTTTCAAGGGAAGGCACCCCTTCCTCCTGCGTGCCTCTGGGAGCGGGGTCTGTGGATGCTGCTGCAGCCAGCACCTCCCCATCCCTCTGCCAATGTCACCCCTCGTTACAGGATTAGCTTCAATCCAAAATAGCAAGGTAAAGGATTTTTTTTTTTAAAAACCAACAACTATTGAGGTTTCGAGGGAAGGCACCCCTTCCTCCTGCGTGCATCTGGGAGCGGGGCCTGTGGATGCTGCTGCAGCCAGCGCCTCCCTATCCCTCTGCCACTGTCACCCCTCGTTACAGGATTAGCTTTGCAATTATTCAGCGTTACTTGAATTCATTTTCACGTGAGGCGCTTGAGAAACTCCAGAGCATCTATGAGATTTTATTTTTTTTTTTGCAGAGCTCTTGAAAAGCCTGTGGGCTGTTGTGTATTTCTCCTCTTTTGCCTTAATCCAGCATTAAGCATTTCTCTAGGGAAAAAGGCGCGGGTTTCTCAGCAGCGTTAGCAGTAAGTCATTATTCTTTACAAATTGCAAGTCATGAATTTTAACAGTGTTCCTAAGTATTTTCCCAATTTCTAAGATTAGAAACAGAATAGAGGTTTAGCCATAGCTTATTATCAAAGAAAAAAAAAAAAAGGCAGAAATGTTTCCAGGCTCTACTTTCCAAATAGTGTTGCTTTTCTATCATGTAATTAAAAGGAATGAACATTTTAAATACAATATTGTTCATTAGCTATAATTATAGGTATGTCATGCAAATGGACTATTTGATTAAATCATAAGATACCTCAACATGCATCATTGCAACAGATGGCAAGTGGGTAATGCTGAATTACACTTTGCCTTGAACACTGTGTAAAGAAAAATAAATCCACTTAATCTTTCATTTCTTGAAGAAGTATTCTATTTCTTCTTAGTAAAGAAGCTACTGCTAGGTTTTTTGGCTTTTTTTCTTAATCTTTTTGCTGTATTCTGCTTATGTTTTCCCTTGCAGTTCAAGGGAACTGCAATATAAGCAGAATTCTCAGTCTTTCCTAAAATATGTTGTATTACCATTTGCTGTAAGACTACTGTAGTATTCCAACACAAAAAAACCCAATCCCAAAACCGACTGCTTTGGCCATATGGTTATTTATATTTATTGTACATTAGGATAATTTAAAAAAAAAAATCACAGTTTTTAATATATAACACCATAAATTGGAAAAGTATTGGGGATGCCAATGCTTGTATTTATAGTTACTACTCGTATCTTTAAAAGGCTAGCTTTAAAAAAAAAAACAACAACAGAAGCCTATAGTTTTATTGAGAAAAGGGGGAAAACTGAAAGCTAACCCTGTGATTTCCAATGTCTGTCTTTCCCCCAGGCTGGAGCAGCGGAACAGAGCGCTGCAGGCGGAGGTTAAGGCCACGCGCTGGAAACTGGGGCAGCAGCGCAAGTGGCAGGGGCTGGTGGAGATGAAAATGAGAAACGCAGAGAGGGCGAGGGAAGATGCCGAGAGGAGAAACGAAATGCTCCAAAAAGAAATGGAAGAGTTTTTTGAAACCTTCGGGGAAATTAACAGGTGGAAGTAAAGAGGAGCTTGTGCAGTTTAAAATAACCGCAGGAGAGAGAAAGGCCGTATTCTGAGTCCAGCACCAACTCCCATTTCAGAGGTGAAATAAGAAACCCAACCACAAAAACTAGGCTGGCAGTTCAAAAACAAGCTGTTGATACAACCTTGTTGGGATCCCCGAACTCCAGGAGCTCTGCACCACCCTGCTAACACCAGGGATGCTCTCCCTTACCACCAGGAAAACCCTTTCAGACACACTTTGCACCACCAGCTCCCCAGGCAGCCCACGCAGCGCGCTGGGGAAGCCCCCTGGCATTTCTGGGCTTGCCTCGAGCCTGGTACCAAGGCACTAAATGCTTAAATGGCCAAGCGGCTTTAATTAAGGGATGTCATGCTGGTTGGAGTGCGTTTTACCAGCCACCCCAGAAGTCACACAGGTATTATATGGACTTTAATGAGTGCTAAACTCATCTGCGTCCCAGTGAGCTGCTTCAGAGAGAAATACAGAGACACAACGAGCCAACACGCAGCTCCCTACAGCTCCCACCAGCTCTCTCACACCACCCTGAGCTTGGGATCCAGAGCTTTAGTGCAATTCCTGTCCCCTCACTGAGGGATGGATATGCATTCACAGAGGAGGAAGACTCCTCTTACAAAGGCATTTGCTCCTCTGGATTATAATTACCCTTCCAACAGGACTCCTGTAAGAACACATTAGTCTTAAGATGGTCACCAGCAGACTCCCTCACTCGCATCTCCTCAGAGCTACCTCTCCCCACACGAGAGAGGTGCCACCTGCTTCGATACCAGCATTACACCCCTTACACTGTTAAATATCAAGAAAATAACTGCTGCTCTTCTATCTACTGCAGAAGAACTTTACCATGAACAATGGCATTGGTATACTTAAACCTGTACTGAATTTAAAATTCAATTTTAAATTAAAATTTAAAATTATATGAGAAAAACCACGTGGTTTATCATTTGCATTTCAGCAAGATTAAATGTCAGAGCGACCATGTACTTGATAACTCAGCCTCACTAAAGCAGCTTATGATGTGTAAGCAGAAACTGCACAGATGTTTTTCTTCTTCCCCAGAGAGGAGCGAGCAGCTCGTTTTAAGATGAAGTATGAGTGAATCAAAGAAACCAGAGTCTTATCCCCAGGGTTGGTGCAATGGAGCAGCCCTGCCCTGCCCCATGCCCAGGGCAATGCCCCAGGCCCCTTCTTCCCCAAGCGAGCACTGGCCAAACCCTTCTGTCCATCTCCTGCTCCCCACCAGCCTTTAAGTTCTTCTTGTTTCTTTTTTCCACTCCTTCCCCATTTCTGAGACCTCATTACTATGAAAAAAAAAATCTCACTTATGAAGTTTCACTTTCCTCAAAATTGGGTCTTGTTTAATCAGTTCCCTCCCTCCTTACCTTTCCAGAACTGCCCTGCCAGCTCAAGAAATAGCAGGAAATAAAAAGATACAGCAAAAGGCAAGAAATTTACTCAGGTAATGCTTTATAAAGCACCTCCCTGCACACGCATCATTGTCCTGCTTAATTTCTTTTTTTTGTTCTCTACTTAATGAATTAGACCTTCCTCTGTAGCTGAAGAAGCCACCTGAAAAATATCTTATCACCAGATACAAGGGAGCACTGGGATTTACTGGGCATCTCTGCTTTATCCAGATACTCTGTGGAAATGTCCTGTAGAGAAGAGATAAAACTTCAAGCTCTCCACTCAAGAAACAGCATCATTGCTGTAAAAATTCTCTCAGACTGCCCTAGGTCAAGCTTTTACAACGCCAGAGTCTGGCTGAGAGCCCCAGCCCTCTATCTAGAAAGGCAGCAACGTTAACCCTTCATCTCATATTAGAAAACCTTCAGGAAAAGAAATTAGATCAAAGTAGCAGTCAAATTTCACTTCACCTCCCCCAGAGTTAGAGCAGACAGATTTGCAAAGCGCCTGGAAACCTCATCACTGTCTTTGCAAGAACACTTACCTCTTCCTCAAAATAAGTACAATGGAACTATTTTCTCATGTTAGCTGCACCCCTGCCTTGTTTGGTGAGAACAAAATGAAACACGACATTGTTTGAGCACAAGGTGAAGAGAAAAACTCTTCCAAAGTCCTTTTACATATGTTACACATACACAGACGTACACAGCCAGCAGCTTATCTGAGAGCCTGACAATCTGGTGATGCTGCTGCTCTAGCACATGGATGGGAACACAGATCTGTCAGTATCACCAGGAAAGCTTCTGCAATTTAAAACCCCCAAATTTTAAAATACATTTGGTAGTGAAACCAAGTGCTGTCAATGTGTCCAAACGTTCTGGCTGATCAGGAGAGAGCAGCTCCAGCCAGTCTTTTGAAAGCTGTTCTTCGTTCATTTTTCGTACCAATACTTACTTTTTGGTTAAGTGGAAGCTAAAGTGGTAACTGAAACTGTACATTTTAAGATCACTAAGAGCATACATCACTTAGGTTACATAAAACATTCCACTTCAACACAGGAAGAATCAAGAAAAAGAAAACGTTGCAACAGCAAATAAGACAGACTGCTCAAATCTTTTACGTATACATATTTATTTGTAATTTTACAGTGGCTTTAGTATTGTTTTACAATAAGGTTTTTGGAGGAAAAAAAAAATCAATCAAAAAGCTTCAGAACGAGGCTTTAACTAGCACATCAGAACTAGTTATTGACAGTTTTTCTTACGAAATTCTAGTTTCCTTAAAGAAAAATCAATCAAAAAAAAAAACCAAGGAAGCTTGACTGCTGTCCATAAAAAAAACCCTAAAAACTTTCTAGTCATCCTGAAAACAAAGTCCAGCATCAGACAAAAGAGCCACTGCATTGAAAGGAACATGTTCCTATTGCACAAGCATCGAGGATGAGATATGACAATCAAAGCCTAATTTCATAGGCATAAGAGGCCACATGTATCTATATAATTAGACTTCAAAGCACATCTTTCTTCTGAAATTACATACCCTACTATAACTAATATTAAGGCCATAAAATCAGAACACTGTAACAAGTGATAGGGCTTGATGCTACTTTTTGTGACATCTGGAAAACAGAAGGTGGGAAAGAGGGCCAGAACAAGAGACACAAAGCATTCTGAAGGGAGTTACAACTTGAAGGCATTTCCAAAGAAATTCTCAAAGAGATAACTTTCGGAGGGGGTTTATTTTGAGTCATTAGATAAAACTGGATTTTATAACAAATCTCTCAAGGAGCCTACTATACTCTTCATAGCATGTGTTCTGGAGTACACTATAGAATATATCCTCTGGAATTAACATTTGAATTTGTACGAAAACAGTTAATCATTTCCATTTGTTATTCCCTCTAAAATAGATGAAAATTTGTATAATCTTTATAAATTATCTTAATGACCAGGTAAGGCTTCACTGTACTGAGTTAACTGCACACAGGCATCTCTGATTCACTCTTAATGAGGTACCTTGATTACACTAAACTGCTAAAACCATCAGGGGAACCCAACATGTCATGTAATTTAAAGAAAGGAATAGTTACATATTGCTATTTTTTTCTAATTGTGTTCATTTTGTTAGTGTATAACATACCTGAAAGCAATAGCCCCAGAGAAGCAGTAACTACCATGGAAGTTTAAACATTTTACTTTAGGAAAATCTGGGAATCTAATGAAGCTGAAAATGCACATTAGTCATTTTATAAAGTTTGACTTGCCAACATTTAAGAAAAATATAGGTATCAAAAACAGACAAATACACTGCCTACCATCTGTTACATTTTCTTTTAAAAAATTAGCACCAATTTAAGCATCTGAATTCATAGAAAAGCTAGTGACACACTTGGTTTTTCAAAAAAGTTTTTCCCCATTAGAACACAATACAACAGCATACGCTAACGGGTATTACATTAGCTTTGCTATCG
>NW_015090893.1:13764765-13807294 GCF_001431845.1 Calidris pugnax | reverse complement strand
CACTGTTAAATATCAAGAAAATAACTGCTGCTCTTCTATCTACTGCAGAAGAACTTTACCATGAACAATGGCATCGGTATACTTAAACCTGTACTGAATTTAAAATTCAATTTTAAATTAAAATTTAAAATTATATGAGAAAAACCACGTGGTTTATCATTTGCATTTCAGCAAGATTAAATGTCAGAGCGACCATGTACTTGATAACTCAGCCTCACTAAAGCAGCTTATGATGTGTAAGCAGAAACTGCACAGATGTTTTTCTTCTTCCCCAGAGAGGAGCGAGCAGCTCGTTTTAAGATGAAGTATGAGTGAATCAAAGAAACCAGAGTCTTATCCCCAGGGTTGGTGCAATGGAGCAGCCCTGCCCTGCCCCATGCCCAGGGCAATGCCCCAGGCCCCTTCTTCCCCAAGCGAGCACTGGCCAAACCCTTCTGTCCATCTCCTGCTCCCCACCAGCCTTTAAGTTCTTCTTGTTTCTTTTTTCCACTCCTTCCCCATTTCTGAGACCTCATTACTATGAAAAAAAAAATCTCACTTATGAAGTTTCACTTTCCTCAAAATTGGGTCTTGTTTAATCAGTTCCCTCCCTCCTTACCTTTCCAGAACTGCCCTGCCAGCTCAAGAAATAGCAGGAAATAAAAAGATACAGCAAAAGGCAAGAAATTTACTCAGGTAATGCTTTATAAAGCACCTCCCTGCACACGCATCATTGTCCTGCTTAATTTCTTTTTTTTGTTCTCTACTTAATGAATTAGACCTTCCTCTGTAGCTGAAGAAGCCACCTGAAAAATATCTTATCACCAGATACAAGGGAGCACTGGGATTTACTGGGCATCTCTGCTTTATCCAGATACTCTGTGGAAATGTCCTGTAGAGAAGAGATAAAACTTCAAGCTCTCCACTCAAGAAACAGCATCATTGCTGTAAAAATTCTCTCAGACTGCCCTAAGTCAAGCTTTTACAACGCCAGAGTCTGGCTGAGAGCCCCAGCCCTCTATCTAGAAATGCAGCAATGTTAACCCTTCATCTCATATTAGAAAACCTTCAGGAAAAGAAATTAGATCAAAGTAGCAGTCAAATTTCACTTCACCTCCCCCAGAGTTAGAGCAGACAGATTTGCAAAGCGCCTGGAAACCTCATCACTGTCTTTGCAAGAACACTTACCTCTTCCTCAAAATAAGTACAATGGAACTATTTTCTCATGTTAGCTGCACCCCTGCCTTGTTTGGTGAGAACAAAATGAAACACGACATTGTTTGAGCACAAGGTGAAGAGAAAAACTCTTCCAAAGTCCTTTTACATATGTTACACATACACAGACGTACACAGCCAGCAGCTTATCTGAGAGCCTGACAATCTGGTGATGCTGCTGCTCTAGCACATGGATGGGAACACAGATCTGTCAGTATCACCAGGAAAGCTTCTGCAATTTAAAACCCCCAAATTTTAAAATACATTTGGTAGTGAAACCAAGTGCTGTCAATGTGTCCAAACGTTCTGGCTGATCAGGAGAGAGCAGCTCCAGCCAGTCTTTTGAAAGCTGTTCTTCGTTCATTTTTCGTACCAATACTTACTTTTTGGTTAAGTGGAAGCTAAAGTGGTAACTGAAACTGTACATTTTAAGATTAATAAGAGCATACATCACTTAGGTTACATAAAACATTCCACTTCAACACAGGAAGAATCAAGAAAAAGAAAACGTTGCAACAGCAAATAAGACAGACTGCTCAAATCTTTTACGTATACATATTTATTTGTAATTTTACAGTGGCTTTAGTATTGTTTTACAATAAGGTTTTTGGAGGAAAAAAAAAATCAATCAAAAAGCTTCAGAACGAGGCTTTAACTAGCACATCAGAACTAGTTATTGACAGTTTTTCTTACGAAATTCTAGTTTCCTTAAAGAAAAATCAATCAAAAAAAAAAACCAAGGAAGCTTGACTGCTGTCCATAAAAAAAACCCTAAAAACTTTCTAGTCATCCTGAAAACAAAGTCCAGCATCAGACAAAAGAGCCACTGCATTGAAAGGAACATGTTCCTATTGCACAAGCATCGAGGATGAGATATGACAATCAAAGCCTAATTTCATAGGCATAAGAGGCCACATGTATCTATATAATTAGACTTCAAAGCACATCTTTCTTCTGAAATTACATACCCTACTATAACTAATATTAAGGCCATAAAATCAGAACACTGTAACAAGTGATAGGGCTTGATGCTACTTTTTGTGACATCTGGAAAACAGAAGGTGGGAAAGAGGGCCAGAACAAGAGACACAAAGCATTCTGAAGGGAGTTACAACTTGAAGGCATTTCCAAAGAAATTCTCAAAGAGATAACTTTCGGAGGGGGTTTATTTTGAGTCATTAGATAAAACTGGATTTTATAACAAATCTCTCAAGGAGCCTACTATACTCTTCATAGCATGTGTTCTGGAGTACACTATAGAATATATCCTCTGGAATTAACATTTGAATTTGTACGAAAACAGTTAATCATTTCCATTTGTTATTCCCTCTAAAATAGATGAAAATTTGTATAATCTTTATAAATTATCTTAATGACCAGGTAAGGCTTCACTGTACTGAGTTAACTGCACACAGGCATCTCTGATTCACTCTTAATGAGGTACCTTGATTACACTAAACTGCTAAAACCATCAGGGGAACCCAACATGTCATGTAATTTAAAGAAAGGAATAGTTACATATTGCTATTTTTTTCTAATTGTGTTCATTTTGTTAGTGTATAACATACCTGAAAGCAATAGCCCCAGAGAAGCAGTAACTACCATGGAAGTTTAAACATTTTACTTTAGGAAAATCTGGGAATCTAATGAAGCTGAAAATGCACATTAGTCATTTTATAAAGTTTGACTTGCCAACATTTAAGAAAAATATAGGTATCAAAAACAGACAAATACACTGCCTACCATCTGTTACATTTTCTTTTAAAAAATTAGCACCAATTTAAGCATCTGAATTCATAGAAAAGCTAGTGACACACTTGGTTTTTCAAAAAAGTTTTTCCCCATTAGAAGACAATACAACAGCATACGCTCACGGGTATTACATTAACTTTGCTATCGGTAACAAATACGACTGTTTCAGGTAGTGAACATAAAACATCATTCTTACCCCACTCCTTTCTCTCTCTGCTGCTGTTATCCTAAGAAACTGTGAGTGCTGAACTACGGACCCAGCCTGGAAACACGTGCCAGGGACGTGCTGAAGCACAGCGTGGGAAGTCACAGGGTTCCGGGCCAGTATTTTAGGGCAGGGACAGAGTCTTCCTGCAGCGCTCACAGAGCATCCCTTGCCGTGGAGTCCCAACAAGCACATGTTCTGGCCTTACCATAACACACACAACCTCAGGATGCACAGCCAAAAGTTAATAAAAATGGTTTTGTTTAAGAAAAAGGATGCTAGTGCTCCTAGCGAGCTGATCTCGCTACAGGATAAATGGTGTTGTGTCTTTATTCTCTCTTTCTACACTAAATGGCTGGGAAGTCCCGCTGCTATTCCAAGTCAGCCCACAGGCATCTGAGTGCAAGATGTTTCTCAAATGATCTCTTACTATGTGTTCAATTTTAGCCCCATAAAAAAAAATAGATCTCCTAATTGAAAAAAATCTCTGAAAACAGGTTTATATTTAAAGCAACATGTCGATCAAATCTATCGGAATAGTAAAGATTGCAACCAAAATTTAAACACGTTAAACATTTCTTTTTATGTCATTCCTTTTTACACCATATACTGGTTGTATTAAGAAGAATCCTAAAGTGCTTCAAACCCAGCAATCAATAAAGTCAATTTCTTTTGTGCAAAACTGCAAGCACCTTTTCAAAAAATAAGCAGCAGCATCAAGGATTAGAAATGTAAATAGCTAAATGGATTTACTCTTTTTTGCTTTGAATTCTTAGACCAAAATAATTTGCCGTATTTTCAATAACAAATTGCAGAAGAGTGCATTTTATTAGTTTAATTTTAAACTGGACTTGTCATACATATACTGTTTGAAATAGCGGACCCAGGTAAATTTATATCCACAAAGCCACACTGTGGGATTGAAATCCAATAACTAAAGTTTTAGCTACAAAAATAGTCATTTTATAGAACACAAACAGAAACAACGGTTATCTCTCCACTTTCCTCCAACACTGATACGAGAAAAGATGGTTTACTTAAAACATTAGTTTAGCTCCAGACATTTTTAGCATGCAGAGCGGGCAAAAAATAAAACTGATAAATTGTGTAATAAGCTTTTAGAACATCACCATCACTCATGTAATAGACAATCTAAAATATATGTAAAATAATGACCCAGAATACACTTTTTCTGAAATATATGTAAAATAATGACCCAGAATACAATTTTTCCGTCATATTTCAACATGTTAAAAAAAAATATAATCAAAGACACACTGGAAAAGCAAAGAAATCCCTTGATTAATCTATAGGAACTCAAGTCCAAATTCTGCATCTGGGTGCAGGTGTCCCTGGAGCAAAACCAGTTTTGAGCAGGAATGACACGAAACGCATCCCAGGAAAGAATTTGGTTCCCAGTAGATGGTATCACACGAAGTTTAGCATCAAGCCCTGATAGAATCCATATGACACACGTAGAATTATACAGACAAAGGCTGTTCAGCATTTACCCCCCACCGTGCTTCAAGCACTTCCACTTCCAGTGGGACGCTTCAAACGAACCGGCGCTGCAAGACCCGACCCCCTGCTCCGCGCGGCCCCGCACTCAGCGAGGATTTGTCTGCGCTCCAAGAGCTGGACCCAGAGGGCTGCAAAAAAAAGCCAAAAGCAGGGGCATCCCCGCAGCTTTCGGAAACCTCAGCTGCACGTTGAATGTCTAAATCCAACTTCATTCGTAAAATTAGAATTTGAAGCCCAATACAAATCGGATCGGAAAAAGGAAACTGATTTAGCACTTGAAGTCCTTCCTTTAGGAAAGAAATATTAAACATAATCACTTTTTTTAAAAAAAAAAAAATTTTTGAATAAACATGTATGCTCTCGTAGGACTTAAAGAGAAAAAAAACCTTCAGAGCCCTCTGGTTCCTAACAGTTTTTGAAACTTACCAACCAACTAGTTAATTTCTAGTTAAGGTTGAGTTTAATTTTTCATTATTTTGACAAGGAAATGCAAACCTTTACTGGAAACATCACAAATCTTCAAAGGCTGTTTGCAAACACTAGTTTCCAGTCATTAGACCAGTTTATTTTGTATGAGCCACGCAGACAAAGCCTTAATTTTGACATTCATTTCTCTTTTTCAATAAAAACCCAGACTTGTCATATCACAGTATTTCCTCAAAGCACACTTAAAGGCTGCTTTTCCAGATTTCAAAACGCCAAGCTTCTCTAACATTTTCTTTTTTTTGAGGAAAAATGATATGAGCACAGATGAAATGAACTGTTTAAAACATACTCCATTTCTGCAATGCCATTCAGCTACTCAGTGTTCATATATTTTAACATAATGTTTCTGGTAAATAATTTGATTGATAGCCATAGAACCCTCCTTTTTTTCAGGTGAGCAGTTAAGGTTACAGATTGTATCTATGCTGACTACCACTTCTTTTTTAGTCACATTTCATAAATTGTTTATGTATACTGCAGTAGTGTTAACACTATACAAAATCTCTCATAAAGAAAAAGTAACATTCATGTTTACAAAACTGAGCAGGTTTTTTAATATATATGTATACACACACTCACATATTCTTAATCTTTAAATACATATAAATATTTATAAATGTGAAAGTGCAAAAAAAAAACGGTCAATTGCATCACTTTACATACATGATTTTAGTATTAGGAATAAAAGTGATTATATTGCACACCGAACACTCTAAACTTTTAACCCTCTGTCACGTTACATGTGCATTTTGTTTGTTTTCTCTCAGCGATGAGGTTCTCAGGGCATCAACAACCATTTCACCAAGGTGGCACCGGACACAATCTGCAGCCAGGAAATACAACTCTAGGTATATAATCTGCATGCAGTGTATTTATAGCCTATATGTGCACACCAAAATAGCACAGGAACTTTAGCATGCATCTAATCTGCATGCGCTTTTCTGCTTATAATCTGCGTATGTGCCTTCTTGAGATGGATGTTCATTCAGGTGATGATAACAATTTGGTTTTGAATTGTACTGGAATCAAAACTCACAATATTCACAGACATTTCATGCATGCTCTGAAGGAAGCAACGTTTCCGTAAAATTTTGAAGCTTCAATGTATGTCACAGCAAGAAGACATTAAAAAAAATAACTATGAGACAGCATTTCCTACAGTAAGATTTACAAATATGATCAGTTAATCTCAAGGGTTTTTTTGTTCCAAGATTACATATTCAAACTAACAGAATGTACCAGGAGAAGGTCACATATCAGTTCAAATCATGGAGATAACAGGGCAGCTGTGTTAAAAAAAAACCAACCAAACATTAAAAGACAATTTGAATCAGAGAATAAATTAGGTTGGAAGAGACCTGGAGGTCACCTGGTCCAACCCCCTTCTTGTTCTGAGCAGCCCAAGTCCAATAGGAAAAATTCAACTCTGCAAATATCCAAAACACATGAAAAAAAAATAATGTCACATTGTCTTCTAATGCAGTAACTGTTAAAATGAACATAGCACAGTGCAACTTCAGTTGAAAAAGATAAAAAATTGAAAAATGAAATCCAGTAATTACTTCCCTAGCGAATCACTAATGTTCATTTTGAATAGGTGCCTTTATAATTTCAGCTTACACAAATAACAAGGATTTTTAAAAATGCAAAAAACAGCAACCTGTACTGTTCTGCTATATGGTACATCGGTATTTTTAAATTTTTTTTTTCTAGTGACAAAAATGCACTAGAAGTATTTCACACATACTGTCAGTATCCAAAAATAAATTAAAGTATCCATAGGTTTAAAACCAAACAAGAAAAAACCCAAGTCCCAATATCCTGCAATGAAATTAAATAGAATTTTAAAAATCCAAGATTCCAGATGATATTTACATCATACTAAGTACTTAGTTAATTTTTTTTTTTTTAACGTTCTGGGACAGTAAAATTTTAGTATTTTTGCTATAGCTAATTCATCTATTGTAAAGGGATACAATTTCAATACAAAAGCTGTGTTTGCATAAAGAGAAATTGCTGCTTTTCAAATTGTAAGGTCAGAAACAATGAACAATTTTCTTTTACAAGAGAAATATGTCAGTAATGCAGTGGCTGGCTGGGCCAGGATATTTCTAAATTCAAGTCAAGAGTATCTGGATCAACAGCTAAATATAGTGCCTTTAAGAAAGTGGTGTTTTACCTCATTTTGTATATCTCTATTACTCTTACATAGTTTAATCTCACACACACGCACACACACAAGATCCTTTAGCAAAATTTCTCACCTGTGCACTCCAAAGTGAACATGCACGAATTCACAAGTATGTAGTATAAAGCAATTTAAGCCTGACACTGCTGCAAACACATTTTCTAATTCAGTATTTTGTGCAGTGTAACAGGCAATGTTTCTGTTATCTGATTCCGAAAACTGTATTGATAAGCCTGTATTGAAACAGCAAATAGTCTACTCTTCTCTGACACTGTATTTAGAAAATATGCATTAAGTATGTTTTCCTCCCCCAGTAGACAGGTTTTCCTAATGTGGGAATAGAGCTAAGTTCTGTTAACTAAATATGTAATTTACAAGTGACTCAAAACTCCTTCATTTTTATTTTTTTAATTATTTGCCAGGTAGAATGGACCCATTAAAAAAATGGAAAACATTCATGCAGTTCTTTTTGAGGCTGCAAGTCTCTCCAATTTCCTTTCATCAGAGTTTGCAATGAATGAAGAGCATCAATTGTTTGTTATTGTGAAAGGATCAATATTACAAGTTAGAAAATACAGAACATTTTAGCACTCTCTCCTCTTCTAAACAGGCACTGCTTCACAGATAAGTCACTCATCCTTCCTTAAGATTTAATTAAGCCACTGTATCTTCCATCCACGTTTAAAAAACTGGAAAAGTTAGAGACACATACTTATAGGTATCAGAGTTTGCAATGAATGAAGAGCATCACAGATAATAATTTCTGTTTGTTATTGTGAAAGGATCAATATTACAAGTTAGAAAATACAGAACATTTTAGCACTCTCTCCTCTTCTAAACAGGCACTGCTTCACAGATAAGTCACTCATCCTTCCTTAAGATTTAATTAAGCCACTGTATCTTCCATCCACGTTTAAAAAACTGGAAAAGTTAGAGACACATACTTATAGGTGAAATACAAAGTAATGGCTATATTTTTTTAAATTTCACGTTTATCTCTTCTACAAGAAGACAGAATCGTTGGAAAGCGAAGATGGAAAGGGCTCAATTAAAAAGTGCCATGTGGAAGAATAACTGCCCTTTACACATAGTACTGAGCGTTCAATGTGTGAGTTCACACTTACACACAACACTCCAGTCGTTAAATAAAGCAAACTGCCACAGTCACACGTTAAAACAAAGTTCATAGAGACTATACATTCAAAAAACCTACTAATGAGCAATACTGTACTAAAATGTAAACATCCACTGTGTCACAGAAGCCTGCCAGTTGGGACTGAAGATCCATGAACCCACTTAAGAGGAGTTATTGGCTAAATGTCTATTATAACTGCTCACCTGAAATAGGCTGAAACAAAGAAAAGCCTATAATAGTGTCTAAATTTTTTTGATCTTTAGACATTGATTTGCTTTCATTCTACAACATTAAGCAGGCAATTTCATAACAACTGAGTAAAAAAAAACAGGCATTACTTTAGCAGAACATGCAGAACATGGAGTTTTTCTACTTGGTTCCATTAACTTACAAGCAATTCAGGCCCAATGGAAGCAAGAGTTCTTTTCCAAAGTCAAGTCTGCAATCCTGGCTGATCATCGACATCCTTCGAGGGGTCCTGTCAAGGCATCGAGGCTGCTGTCTGTATCTGAGGCCAATGTTTGCTCTGTTGACATGGATGAAATGTCATTGATAGATGATGATTGGGAAGGACTGGTGTTGCTATTCACTGCTGCATCTGTGCTAAGTAAACCAAACATAATAAAATCTGAGGCGAGACAATATTGCAGGCACAAATAACCACGTTTCTAGGCTCTGAGCATCACTTTCCCCACAGAAATCCTTAGAAAATAAAGAAGTTAATCAACAGTAGAAAAACAAGCACTAAGTTCCTTCGTACTCAAAACCTGAGGTGAGCATTAAAAGAGATTTTTATTTTTTTTCACCCGAAGAGGAAGGAAAAAAATGTGCAACATATTATGTAAATAGTGACCTGATTATCAAGAAATCTAACAGATACAGTTCACAAAAGACAGTGCAATATTCCAATTACCGAACAATGTAAAGGGCAGCAAACATCAAGGATTCAAATCATGGACATAAATACTTTGCACTATTAACTATTTTAAAACAAGGAGTCCTAACAATGTTTAACCCTGCATGAAAGGGACTCATTCATGCAGAGCCACAGCATAAGCATTCAGCATAGAAGTCATCTATGCAATAACTGATGTAACACGGTACCGATCGTTTCATTTGACGACCAAGCCCTTTGGGGAGAAGGCAGCACAGGGTTTTGGACACACAAGACTTCTCAAGTTTTCCTACAACTTACTCTGAAAAACTACTGCACGTGGATCAAGAATCTTGAACAACAAAACTTTTGCCTACCTGGATTATTAAGCAGGATTTCCTCATTCACTAGTGCAACAGACCAGCACTATCTGTCACAGTTAGAGCAGAACTACTGAAACAATGACTAACCTGAGGGCTGATCTTTTACCACACCATTCTTGCTCCTTTCTTCCCAATCCATTACTTCTTTGTATATTAATTCTTAAGAGAGAAGGGCAGGAGGAATGAGAAAAGAGACAAAAAACCACTTTAAGATCACACAGGATTTGTATACAATTTACAAACGCGTGAATGTACAATGAAACAGTTAACGGTGAGTCTGGAAGTACAACTATAAAGGTATTCTTTTCCTTTTGTGTTTTTTAACTGAGTCTTTTTATTAGACTATTTCTCTAATGGTTTTTAACTATTAGAGAATTCTACAGTTTTTCTTTATGCATCACAGAAAGACACTAAGAATGCACCAAAATAAAAAAATTTTAAACATAGAATACCTGCCTATTTCAAAGTAACAATCATCCCACCCTAAAACTTTATATATACCTGTGAGTCTGGAAGTACAACTATAAAGGTATTTACTTTCCTTTTGTGTTTTTTAACAATTAGAGTCTTTTTATTAGACTATTTCTCTAATGGTTTTTAACTATTAGAGAATTCTACAGTTTTTCTTTATGCATCACAGAAAGACACTAAGAATGCACCAAAATAAAAAAATTTTAAACATAGAATACCTGCCTATTTCAAAGTAACAATCATCCCACCCTAAAACTTTATATATACCTAAAATGCATTAATATTGACTGTAAAAAAATATTTGAGGGATGTTTCTCTCTCAGAGAATTTTCTATCAAGAAAAAACCCCACTGAGATCACAAACACTTAACAGCAACAAAATACTTGGGGGAAAAAAAAACTGCGGCATTTGGTTGAATGGATTTCAGAATCCTACATATATATACACACACACCCCCCTACACACATTTATGCATATATATTTGCTCCAAATAGAACATTTTTCCATTATTGATTTTTCATATCACCACACGCAGCACTGCCTAATTGGAATAGTGAGTTCCAGGCAGTTACACAAGCCAGCACACACATACTGTGAGCCACGTATTAACAATAAAAGTTATTACAATAATTGCCATTTGTCATGCTCACTTTTTACCTTTCCATTCTTCAATTGCATGTTCTCTTTCTTCCAATTGTGCATCATAGATTTGCGGTGGAGGCTACAAAGAAAAGTTATTTTATAGCTTATCTACTACATTAGGTTAACACAACCAATCGTAACTACAAATCCTAAAATTACTTTTTTTAGTATTTTGGTACCTTTATCTTTTATACCTCAAAATTACATTCATTTTACAACTCCAGAATCAGCTTTGAAGTCCTACCTCCCACTGAAAGGCTGTTTAAAGGCATCAACTAAAATTAGGCTTAATGGGACCCCAGAGAAAGTCCCCTTTTCCAAAAGCCCTAGATTACCATCATGCGGGCACCTCTTTCCATACAGTAAAGGGAACTATCAACAACTACATCCAAAACTACATCAATTCCTCTCCACCAACTGTTCTTCAGGTAATTCTGCCCCTAATGTTGACCGGAAGGCTTTTTCTGTGACTTTTGCTAGCCAAAGAAAGAGTTCAAAGCATGCTCTTAACTAAATGTGTTCTTTACAATGTATTCTTTAAAGTTACTAAGCTGGTATCTTAAAATGTATTTTAAATGCAAACTTACGGCTTCTGCTTCAGCTGGATCATACCAGACAGTAATATAAGGATGACGTAAGGCTTCATCTACAGAAATTCTCTTGTCTGGATCTACTACAAGCATTTTTGATAATAAATCTCTAGCTTGACTGGCTAGAAAGTAAGAATGAAAAAGAAGATATGTGTTAAGAGAGTTGTAGAGTTTAATGTCTGATACAGAAAACGAATACTGGGAACAGATGACACACAATGCAGATTCCTTAACCATCTATGTTTTTCAACAAGTTCCATTTATTGGTGACACAAGAATACTTCACTTTTAATTCTGCAGGGTTAGATAAGTCTCACTGTGCACCAACAACATCAACTGTGCAAGTACCAAAGCTCCACATCTTGCCATATACACAGAAACATCAGCAGCCAGGGACAGGACAGGCCCAGAGATGCAAGATTTCCTACACTGTTACTTTTATTTGTTTGAATGAAGACACAATCCTTTACTGTAAATATTATTTTACTACAACCCAAAACACAAACCCTGCAGCTGACACCAACCAACCTCAATTTCAAACAGTTCTGTTGCCACATGGGTCACAGTTAATTTGGCAGTGACTACTGAACATAAAGCATACTGAACTTTTAAAATAAACTTTTAAAAATACATCTTGGAACAGTAACAATCTAACATCTCTAACATCAAATCAGTTTCTCTTTTAAAGGTGTTACTGTACTGTAACTGTCTACCCATCATTGCAGTGGCACTTCACTGACATTTCTTTTTTGTCTGAACAATCATGTAAAAATAAAATAGGCTATAGCACGTTATTTTTTGCTTGAAAAATTATTTGACAATCTAGAGAATATAGTAAGTTGGGTGGGGTTTTTTTTTTTCATTTTATAATTCTCTGAAGTCGAAGTATAGGCAAAATTAACTATATGCACATATCAACTAGAAAAAGATAATACCAAGTAACCTCCATAACAAGTATTACTTTCAAGGAACATTTAAGTGACAGACATTATCCAATGAATTAGAGTTAAGAGAATTAAACAGAAAACTAGGACAGGAAAATAGTTCTGTAATGACTACTACTAAGATTTCAGGACATATAAATGAAAGAAACAGAAGGTAAGCAGTTTCTGACGTTGACAGCTATTGCAATAAAAATTTTATATTAGTTTTTTTTTTTTTAATTAAGTATATTGCAGACATTTTAAATTAATATCTTTTAAAAAAGAGAAAAAACTCGCCTTACTTTTTAACTTGTCACGATCAGATTCTGATGGAAATATCCAGTCTGGGAAGAGCTCTTCAAATTTAATACCGGGATATTTTGGCCTGTTTTCTACATAGTTCCTCACTGTAGGCTGTAGTTTTTTCATGAAATCTGCTGATGGCGTCCCTAATTGTTCAATAACTTTATTCCATTGATCAATATCTGCACCATATCTTTAGGAAAATCAGCTGAAGAATTTGAAGTCTGCACTATACAAAAATATCACTTACAGAAATCTGAAAAGTTAATGAAAACTTAAACAAAGGACACAAACATGAACTTCATTCTAGCATCAACAGTATTCTGAGCTGCCAGGCAAAAAACTAGATTGACATAAAAATGAGATTCAGATTTTGTAATCTTAAGGAGAGGTTAGAAGTGCTGCACAATGCATTATGCTTAAATACCTTTTGCTAATTGCTATCTATTGGCAAGTATTGAAAGAAATATTTTTTTGGAGTCCATAAGAAGCCTTATTTGGCAATTATATGCAGAGCAAAACAACTATAAGGACAGAAATGAAAGGCTGCTGCTGAGTCTTCTGAAGTAGAACATAATACCATCCCCACTGAAGATAGGGAAAAATAAATGAAAAAACCTAAAGCACAAATATGTTCCATTCAAAGTAAGGCATATTGTGGCTGTCTCCTAAGGAAATTAGGCTTTGGGTTGTAGGGTTTTGGGGGTGGAAGTGTTGGTTGGATGGTTGGGGTTTTGTTGGGTTTTTTAATTTTCAACTGAATAATGAATTGAGATTCCTGCAGGTTTTTAGCAGGTTCTTATGTTTAAGTATATCAACTGTGGCAATACTCAAAAAAAAAAAAACTGTTCTTAAATTGAGAATTTAAATATTTTATAGGAATTGCACTGCAAGTTGAAATTGTGCCTCATGTTTCTGCTGGACTGTCCCTTCTCCCTCTTGCAAGTGAGGACATTTCCCCTAGACATGGTGACACTTGCTATAGAGATACCAGAGTCCGCTCTGAACAAGCCTAGTCATAATAATGAAGCTCATTTATCACATGGACAAGACACTGCATTAATATTCCTGAGATTTACGTTTACTCACATTTACACTTTATAGATTTTTCTGATAAAAATAATGTGCAACATTTACACTTTATAGATTTTTCTGATAAAAAGAATGCAATTCCAGTAGAGTCTAACCACTGACCTTGCAAACATTCATAGCTAAATTCATAACCTAGCACTTCAACTTATCCATTCTCATAGACAGGTTTCGTAGCAAAACAACAAATTTGATGCATTTTGAATTAACATGTATTTAAAAAACACCAAGGTGCTTTTATTTCAGTTAGTGTGCCAAAAATACAACTAGAAATATACTCACTGGCTCGTGCTAAGACTATAGACTTCTGATACAAAGATTGAAAATTATAGTTGCTTATTAAATACATCCCAATGAGAAAAACTATATTAAAATCAAAACTAAGAAGTCAATATTGTTAACTCTCATGCTAAAACAAAGCACATATGAAGAAAACCGCAACATACATCAGGAAATTTTGTTCTTAGCTGGAAAACTGATTTATGGGAGATATCCACCAATCTAGATTCAAGAAGATGCTTTTTCTTTCAGTAACAGCAGTCTGGTTAGTCAGCTAATCAAATTAAGAGTCCAATCTATTGTGGTCTCAGATTACTAGGGGGAGGGCAGAAAAACTTCTGTGAAACTGGAAAAAAAAATAAATGTCTCTGTTGGACTGCTTCAAAGTATTTTAGAGATACTCAAAAATGAAAAAAAAAAAATTCCCCAATATAGAGTTGACTTGAAATAAGCTCAGCCTGTTATTGGAAACCAAACTGGGAGAAAACCTCCATTTCAATGTAAAGCTTGCAGAGCTTCATAGCCATGCACACCAGCATCCCCCATAAACCACAGTCTCAAAACAATCCTGCAGCTGAAGGGAAAAGAAAATAATCTGACTGAAGCTGCTATCAGTCAGAAAAGGCTTCAACACCACAACCAGTTATCTGTATTTCACATTAAAGAGAACTGCAAGTCTGTGTGTATTTCACATTAAAGAGAACTGCAAGTCTTGCAAGGGGAAAAAAAAAACCCTGTAAGCATAGCTGTGCCCTTCGATAAGAAACCAGGGGAGGAGACTCCTTGGAACATAGACTGGTGGAGCTTCAGTGACCTCCAGAGAATCACAAGTGATAACTTGCATATTCAACAAGTATGGACAAAATTTCCTTCATTTTTTCATGAATAAATCAAAACAGTGCATGCCAACATGCAGGTGAAAGACACATAACATACATGAAGAATTGTGTTAGGTTGGTCTGAAGGCTTCAAAAGGTAAAACAATAAGTATAGAAAGGAAGAAAAGTGGAAAACAAAAATATTTATTTAACGATTAATCATCTGTACTACTAAATAATGCATGATCAACTGCTGAAGATTAGTGTCATGAAATTTAGCATTAAAATTGAAAGTCCTCCTCTGCAAGATACACAGGTGTGTGTGAACACACACTTGATATTTTTAGTGGTGGATTCAAATTTTCCTTGCTGACAAGCAAAAATATTACACTTTCTTCAAAATCTTGGACCGCAATGGCTTCTTATGCCCTACAGCCATAGCTGGCAATTATGGTTTAATTACATCATCTGGATTCTACTTATTCACTGATCAATTTTTAATGTCTAGTCCTACAACACTACTACTTTGTAAGATATTGTTTATAAAGGATGAAATTGGTCTTGCTCCAATTTTTATAATTGGAACTTGATAAAGAGGCAAATGTTTTAAATTTTGTTTCTAGGGAAATATTTTGAAATACTTCAAAATCTTCCCAGAACATTTACTTTATTAAATGATCACTTCTGTACACTTAATACAGCGTAAAGACTTGTTTGTGATCCAGTGATGTATTAATGACATTTCCAATCTCTGAGGCATGAGAACGTATATATGAGGGTTTTGTTTGTTTTTAATACAGTAAAATTTCCTACAATTACCATTGTACAAGAAAGCAGTATTTTGTCATGACAAATCTGGGTCAAAAATATTGGAGGAAGGAATGGAGGAATAACAATCTTATAGAAAAAGTAAGCCCAAAAATAAAAATTTCATAGAATGAAAAAAATTCCAAAAATAAAAAGTTTTTATTTTTATAATAAATAAGAGTAATAAAAAAAACATTTCTCATGCAGTGTGCTTGCAATTAGGACACTGCTGTCCAGCAGGTGCCAATAAACAAGAAAAAAATCTGACTGAAACTTAAAAAATTGTACAATAAAAAAAAAGTCTACTGTTCAAACCAATAGTAAGCTAAATCCATGCATAGTAAAAAGGAACTTTGCAGGCTTTTGCTTATAAGATTATTGACAAAGAACAAGAGTAAGAAAATATACTTAGTGCTAATTATTTTTTAAATCTAACGGTATCCTTTAAGCTACAAAAGATGAAGCTCTTAATATAAATTCTATGGATTCAACCAGTACAAATTACATTAAATATAGTCTGCTAAGAAAACAAAATGGTAAGCTCAACAATTTGGTTAATGACACTAATTTCAAATAGTACAGCAGATCTATTAAAACGTATTATTGAAAATATTGCTTATGCTTTTATACTTATACAGATCAAAATAATTGTGTTTCTGTTGAAAGTGGAGTGGGACTCAAGGATGACTAGGGAAGGATACGATCAGTGCCTTGGAATATCACACAACCTTTCACCAATTCTCCCATGATGCACCCAACTGACCAGATATCAACTGAAAGTAAAAATGAAATGATCAAATTATGAAGTATCATGAACAAAAGTGAGGAAAACAAACAAAAACATCTAGCAACTACAATAAAACACAACAATGTGGAAAACCAAACTGCTAACATGAATTTTCAATCATATCCACACCAACTGACTGTTGCTCAATTCTGCTATTAGCATTTTGTAAAATATAATCAGTGTTTACATTTCTGAAACGACCGTGAAGAAGGATACAATCTCTTCCTGGGAACAGGACTTTATGGAGGACCATTTCTGCCATAATGCACCCAACAGACCAGATATCCACTATCATATGTTAGGTGCAACAAGGACAAAAGATTAAAGAGGTTTTTTTAAATATCACAATTATGTATTTTACGCTCACACTGTATTCCTACAGTCCTTCAGATTATCTATTTTTTGTCCCATCCAGAACAGCCTCTACTGACGTTCTGATCCACATCAGCACTTGCTGTACAACACGCTGCCTTGCACATTAATCAAAATGGTGGTTTTTTTTATCATCAGTGGCCCAGCAAGGTCCTGCGAGTCCCTCATTTTACACAACCAATGTTACTTGTATACAAAAAGCATCCCAAGCCTCTGTGATAAAGCAAAAAGACATACTAGCATAGAAGTCCAGAGGAGGCAGCCTGTTACTCTACAGCTGGTAAAAATTAGCAGGTAAAACCCCCAGTAATGCAAGACAAGGACAATTTCCTTGCCAGCAATTTTGTTGGCTGAATGTTCAGTGTATTATAGCCGTGTTGTCTTTAGTAATATAACACCCAGCCTCTTGGAGTGCTACACAGATTTAAGAGAGTATAGGACATGGTTTATCATAGGGTTCTGAAACAGATTTTAATAAAGTAATCAGAGATGCAGAAGAGGAGAAATGTTGCAAGAAGATGCTTCAGAATAAAATCAGATAGATAAAATGGTTTATTATTTATAGATTGATGATAGTAACTTTTTTAACATCATCCAGTATAATGATGTGGGATCATTATGCATAAGTGTCTCAACAGGGTTTTTTTGTAGGATTAAAAAAAATGGCAACAAGACAACAGGACAACACATGAAAACAATAACAATGGCAGGGAAGAGGAAGCAGTGTATGTTAAACAGAGAGAGGCACGCAGAGCAGAAAACTATTATTATATTCCCCAAAATCATTACAGTGTAATTTTTGTTATTTCCAATACCACGATTAACATACTTTAACAACAGACATGGCGGGGGGAAAACAGCCCTCCCACTCCCCTCCTTTTAAAGCTGTGATGCTCTGAGACACATATGCTTTAGACAAAAGATTTAAAGTGTTATTCCAGCAACTTACCATTCTCTTTATATCCCATTCCAAGGATAACCTCTGGTGCTCTGTAATACCGCGTTACTACATACGGAGTCATCATAAAGTTTGTACATGCTGTTCTTGCCAATCCAAAATCAAGGATTTTGAGCGTACAATCTGATTTTACTACTATGTTGCTGGGTTTCAAATCCTACCAAGAAATAACTGCAGTTAAGGAAGGATCAACATACAGAATAATACCCACTCCTCCTTCACGGTCAATATATGCCACCCATTCACATTAACAACTGCATATTCCTGCTCCGATGTATCTGTTTATTCAGACACAGGCTAGAGACAAGTTAAATGCCGCACAGCTAAGTACTCAAAAAACCACATCAGTTAAATCAGAATCAGAGTTGATTGTTTACTTTTCAGAATCACAGAGCGGTTGAGGTTGGAAGGGACCTCTGGAGGTCACCTGGTTCAACACCCCCCTGCTTAAGCAGGGCCACCTACAGCCAGCTGCACAGGACCGTGTCTGACTGCTTTTGAGCATCTCCAAGGATAGAGACATTTAGGAGGTAATTATTACATTTTAAAGACTCATTCTTTAATAATTCGAGAGGTCCAAAGATACTCATGTTTTATCTTTTAATCAGTTCAGCATTAGTTACCAATTTAAGATCGATTTACAATACAGTCTACCTTTGAACTAGAAAGATCTTCAGGTTTAATAATATGCTTATAAATAGAAGAAATATAAACGTATGAAATAGCAACTCCCTGCCTTCCCCGTTGTTTCATAAGAACATCTGTGTTCATAAAGAGTATTGTTAATGATCTAATACTACCTACTCTGTGGATGATACCGGCTGAGTGGAGATGTTTGATACCACATAGCATTTGATAAAGAAGATATGACATTCTTTCATGATCCAATTCCATATGAATAACCTGGCACAAATTTGCATCCATCAGCTCCATAACCAAATATCTAAAGCAAAAGAAAGAAAGTGTTAAGAAAACTCAAGTCTTACTTCTTATATCAGGTCTAAGCTTAGCATGAGAGATATTTAATAAAAGTCAATTACTTTGCTAAAGTGTCAAAAAGCTTATGATTAAAAAAATAATCACGCATGACCACAGTTTTAAAATTAAATTATCTATTCAAAGTCATACTATTAAAACTTAAGTGTTCAATAGTCCATCACAAGAGATTAGAATTCCACTAGTTTTATAAACAGCAATACACAAGAATAATTCTGAGTTTATGCAGCGTGAAAAACTAAGACTGACTGAAACTGATGCAGAAATTGCTGATATTGCAATGTATCAAAAAATTATGCTTCCTCTCACTGTAATTTAAAAAAAAAATAAATCAGAAAACTAAGAAAAGCTCAGTAAGAACTAAGGAGGAATGATTCATTTTCAAGTCAAAATATCATCTGCTTACCCGCTTCAGACACACACACTCCCCCGTTTACCCAAAAAGCCCATTCACAAACCACAACAGCACATTCACTGGAACCTCTGAATACCCCAGCAATTAAATCACTGTGAATCCTTTCTAGACCAACCGACATAGCTCGCATAAAAAAGAAATATATTCAGTTCTTAATTCAGGCCAAAAATACTGTTGTGCTGATGTGACTGGCATAGCAAAACACTGATATGGGGTTATCCAGACCAAGTTCTTCTCCTGAGGTGACCCATGTAGCTAAATGACAACACACACAAATCAGATGCATGTGCAATCAGCAAAGGATGACAGACAGATGAATAAAAGGTAAATAACCTTTTTTATTTCCCACTTCCATCTTATACATACAGTGAAACAACTTTCTTAGTGCTTCTTAAAGAAATCTAGAAATGAAGACTAATTAAAGGCTAAATTCAGTCTTTAGCTACCCTCTGTTTTCAAAGTGTCAAGTCTGTACAGCTCTATGACTTAGGCCAGTACTTTTCAGGAAAGTTAAAACAAAAATCTAGTACTTACACATCCTGAAATTCTTCTAGTGACTTCTGTGGTGTAAACACATTCAATAAACTAATTATCTATAAAATAAAAAAAAAACGTTAGAAGAAACTTCTGCTTTAATTCACATAAAAATCCACTACTGCAGAAGCTACTATTCAAAATCAAATGCACATTGTTACTATACCCAGTTCTACTGTTACTTGGCTTCACTTAATTCACATGTGCTGAAAAACTGCCAATTCAGAAATAGTTCCAAACTACAGCACGTATGCCAAAGGAACTGTGACAAGACAAAACTACTTTTTTAATTTTATAGTTATGAGACACCTTCCATCTCTCTCCCCAATGCCTGAAATACACCCCATTTTTTTCCCCATAAGTAGTAATCTCTTATTTTAAATCACATATTGTGCTGGAATTTACTAAGGCTGTCCAACAACACATACACAAAGGTCCCCCACACCATCCCATTAAATTTAGATTACGATGCACTATTTCTATGAGAACTGCTAGAATTACTGTACTGTCATCCTTAACAATCACCTTGCTTTTAATCTGTTACTTCACCAAAAACTTACTTTAAAAAAACCCCAAAATAAAACAGAAATCAATCCTAAACGGCTAGTTGATTCCAGAAAGTTTGAGACCTGAGTTCACAATTTCAATGGTCAGCAACGTTTCTAGTTCATGTGAATATCAGAACATAACAGTTGCATTAACTTCATATTCTTGTACTTGAACATTGAAGTACTGACATTAAGGCTTGTTATTTTAGAAGGTTCAAAGATTTAAAAATATGTGTCTTGTCCATAGTATTTCACTTTTGTTTACCAGTAACTTGTTAAATAGTACTGCACCCCAGTAAACCCCACCACTTAAACACTGTATTTAATAAAAATCTCACCTAAGCTCAGGAGATTTAACTACAGAGCAGTTACAAGAGCCAAGCCCTCAAACAAAGCCACTGCCAAACAGGCTTTGCTGCAGTATGACTTAAAAGGGCAAATGCAATAGCACAAAGCCAGCTCCATAAAGCTGATGCTGATAGTAAATGTATACCAAGAGAGCAGCAAAAACCTCCTCCTCCTGGCACTTCATAGTCCAAACAGCTCCTCCAAGAACCTAACCATACACTGTGGAGAACTGCATTACCCACAGCAAATCTTTCCAGGCTTTCTCTATTTTTTCCATTATATCTGTTACTAACGGCAAGTAAGAGAGCAAATCCCAAGCTTTTTAGACAACTTACAGTAACAAGGGAGAGAAATATAAAGCCAAAACTTACATTTTTGTGATTGACACATTTTAAAAGAACAAGCTCTCTGTAAGCTCTTTTTGCGTGGGTTTGATTCTGAAAAGGACGACTCAGCTTCTTTACAGCAACATTTATTCCAAGGACTGTATCAAACGCAGCACTAGAAGTTTTCAAAAACAAACAACTTAAGCTGAAGACTGTTTGAGGGAAAAGCGGGGGCAAAAGGGAGACAGCAATGAGGAAAGAAATCAAGATCTGAGACAAAGCATACCCACTAAGGTGTTTATACTAACTTCAACTAATTTTCATTTAGAAAACAAACATCCTTTATAATCTACACATCCTTTGATAAATACAAGTAGGTTAAACAGAAGCCACTGACACTCATCAGAAGTCTTCCTGCCCTCCTTTCTGTCTTAAGGCTGAATCTGCTGACTCAAGACTCATATTCAAAACTGCAAGATCTAAAAATATTTTAAGCTTATTTGAAATCAAGAAGCATTTCAGTTGCTTAATCCATTCATTTTGAGGGGTTTTTTTTTTGGACATTGCTGCTGACTGTCAATCGTTTAATATTTGCAATAGAAATTTCTCTTCCCTAAAGGAAAGTCACAACCATGTCCCTGTGATCTGTTCTGCAGACATCAATACTCTCCTGTACGTGGGTAGCTTACAATTATATACAATTTTAGTACCTAGCAGAAAATTACATTTATTATCTGGTTTTGGGGAAAAAAAATATCCAGACTAGTAATACAGAAAACTCGGATTGCAGGGAGCAAGACGAGTTTAAAAGTGAACACAACCATGAATTTTATCTTGCTTTTCAGCTGTGCTTGCTCCTTCCCTCTGTAGTTTGAGGTACAGATGTAAACTTGCTTTAATAGTTGTAAAAAAGCTAAATTATTTGTATATCCAGAACAAGACTAAAATGGGAATATTCTTCATTACTAACACACAGACTAGTGGGCAAAATATATGTGAATTCATACCAGTAACTACACAGGAGTTCCAATCTTTAATTAGTTCCAGTTTTAAATTGGATTCCCACGTTACTGTATTTCCATTTAATGTTACTTTCATAGGAGAAAAGATTCTCATTCACATATATTTTCCAAGCACATTCAAGCTCTTTGTGAGCTCCTTCCCTAGCTCATCAATACTAGACTTGAAAGGACCATCATATTTCAGTACTCTACAAAACACACAGCTCCTCTGTGATAGTAACAATTCTCAAATTATATTAAGTTTTCCAACTTAAGTCACTGCTTTCCCTACTGGAAAAAGCAACACCACCACAAAGCTCACCCATGAGATGTTGTGGTTTTTTGGAGGCATGGCCCAAATTGCATGTCCCAAATTTGAAACAAAGTGCATTTGCACAAAGGGCTTGTGAGCATTTACTTCAATTTAGTGCTGTGAAATTTGTAACTCATTATTCAATAATACAACCACTCTCAGATTTAAAGCCTTTATGTCTGTGCAAAACAAAAGAGAAGGAAGGCACCTGGCCAGACAACTGGAGAAATCATTTTCCTCCTAAATATCAAAGCACTGATGTTTCAGTATTCACTTCACATAGGAGAGGCTGTATGTAAAATAAAAATTTTTGCATATGTTAATGACTAACTACATGGGGAATTAATACAAAATAACTAACAGAGTCTGCATGAATTAGCTGTTTGAGTCGATCACAGGTCAGCAGTGGACCGAGGAGCAATTTTAGGGGAAGTGTCCCTTTGTGATGTGACACAACAGGTACACGTTGAGGCTCATGTCATTATTACGGAGTTATATATTTATACATTATTACAGCTTATTATGTCTGAGCACATAAGAAATCCACCCAAACCTCTTATTTTGCTCATCTCCATGGGAGCAATGAATATGACATCTCAAAAACAAACCCCAAACTGTCTGCTCCCTAGACAATCTAAGGGGAAGAATTAAAAGCAGGCGCTTTTAAGAACAAAAAAAAAAATGGTAAAAAATTGTGTGAGCATGCAGTTAATTTAATTTACCAAGAAAAAAAAAAAAACAAGACAGAATATAGCCTCTATTACCACTAAGATCACACTTCTAAATATCACATAATTTTACATAAATTGGAAAAAAAGAATCATGGGTGTAACTGGTGTTAAATTTCTCTTCCCCAGCCCTGCTCACTTGAATTCAAAAGAGACTTTTTTCCTCATGACAGCTGTTTCAGGCAGAGATTTGAAAAATGCAGATTTGCCGGAGACTATCCAGTTATCACCCTGGCCACTAACAGAATAAGTTATTTCAGCATTTGATACTGTGGAAGAATCTCAGTGTCTACCCCAACGTATAACAGCGATTCCAATCTGATCATAGTGACCTGTAGTAGGATCTTCACTGCACTTGTGATAGCTTTGCATCTTGAGCAAACACTTAATGCTAGAGTAGTGATGCCAGATACATGACAAAATTACTAACAAAACATTATGACCAAAATTATAATGGAAATCACACTTCATTTCTGTAAGCAAATGACCTTTGCTTTGAACTGCAATATGCTACTACTATGGACTCTTGCTCTGCCGGTTCCACTTCGCTAACTCTCTCTCTAAGGTCTAACCAGGAGGCTGCAAATAGTAACAAACTTATCCCAACTCTTTCTTCAGCTGCAAAGTTATCAACAGTGTCAAAGCTGTGCTATTTATAAGATCACGGTTTTGCTGCATTGCACGACAAAAAAAAAATTGCTGGGACAGAAAAATCAGATTCACTAGAAAATTTAAGAAATCAAGGACAAGAAAGAAAAAAAAGGGTATCAGGAAGTCGAAGACAAAAATTATTTCAAAAGAACAATTCTTCAGTCCTAAATAAGTAAGACTTCAAATGCATTAATACTTAGGAACAAAGAAGTGCAGAAAGTCACGTATAAAAGTGTACTTTGTATAGGAAACACAAAAGGTATAGCGAGTCTCTCTCCTCGCCTGTTTGTGCTGTGAGCTATAAATACCTTCTACATAACAACCAAGTTCCTTTTTTATCTTCCTAGAATTTTGATTTATTGCTTTTCCTAAGTATGTATTTTTTAAAAGACTTCTTTTCCTAAGAAAAAGAAAAAACTAAACAGAAGCAATACCAATGGAGTTTTCCATTAATATTTTGAGCGAAAAAAAGCTAAATTGAGACCTCTCCTAGCTGAAGTGACATACGTGGTATTAAACATTTCTAGCCAAAAGATAAAAACCACACAAAAAACTCCAGAAATACTTGTTCTAATTTTTATGTTAAACACTGGACGGTAAAAAAAAAAATAAATCATTACACCTGTGTGTCACACTAATGACTTGATAATTTTTCCAGCCAAACATTATAGGATAGCACTCATCTTACACTGAGTTTTCTACGTTACACATCCTAGTATTTTATATCTTTCCTTTGTGTACTTTAAGGAATTTTAGCAGAAATTAAGATTTTGCACCTTCTACAGCTTGGAGTTAGTTCTCAGATGCTTCACACAAAGATGAAAATTTACACGATGTTTCACTCTGTTGTTCCATAAATCAAGCATTCTCAAAACAAGTCAATAAATGAGATCATTCCTCCTTCTTCCCAAAATGTTGACATTAACACTACCCTAACTTCATTTTGAAGCAGACCCCTAGTTTAAGGAATATAATTTAGAAATGTACTACTTCTAATGAAAGGAGGAACACTTAAAATCACCCTGAATTCTTGCACGCCACCTAGAACAAGCGTAACTTCAAGAATATTTATACCTGGAAAACACTAGCACTATGTTAAATCTTACCCAAATACTAACAATAAAGATGGAGCATGCCTGTCCCCTCGCTCCACTAAAGAATGAAATCTGGTGTTCTCATTTTGTTTCTTTTTCACCTCTTCACATGGCAATAGGGGTATCTAGATAATTTAAAAATAAAGGCATGTTCTCACAAAAACGCACTCCTTTCCTAGATATGTAACCTATTATGGTTATGAAAAGGCCAAAAAGACACGGGCAGGTACTGTATAAGGAGTTGCTCAGAATACATGAGTCATCACACTTATTCTGCAGAATTTATAGATGAAGAGAAATCCCAGCCTGGAATTAAAGCATGAACAGCCCACCATGTGTTGTGATTAAGTCTAGTATTAGTGAGTTCCTGAGCATATCTGTTTGCTCCCCTGTGTATGGAACCGTAAAATTGCATCAGTAAACATTTCTGCTGTTACCAAGTAAGTTTTGCCCAACAAAATACGGGCTGGCACTAAGTCGTGCAGAACGGATTGCTGCAGTCTGAAAAACATTTGAAAGTGTTTACCTTTAGCTGGCCCAGAGGTGTGGTGCCACACAAGAGACTAAGGTTGAGGATCAGACTAACGACGCTCACGTCCTGGGCCAGTGGAGGCTGGACACAGAGCTGAGGTGACACACCAAGGAAGAGCCGGCCAGCCCAACCCCTCACACAGCATCCCTTTCTGGTTAATCCATGGAGTGACAATGACACTGATTTGCCTCATCCTGCCAGTTAATGGCAAGGCACTGCATTGATGGCTCCTAGAAATGGACAGGAGTGATCGGGAATAGAAGGGGGGGGAGAAAGGGGGCCATGATGAAGAAACGAGTAAAACCCAGAGTGTCTCACCATCGCATTGTCATACCTTACACTGCAACATCATAACTACATGGGGAATGTGAGAACTAGAAACAGAGAGAAAGTGGTTAATGAGAAGGAAATTTGTTGACCATTTTAATTTATGCAGTTACCCAAACATTAATTTTCTCCTAAAAACAAAACAGGTTTGCACATGAACTACAGCAAGCAGGTGTTTTAGAATTTATTTAGTCCATAAGCCTGTAGCAAGAGACAGAAACTATCATCGGTATTTGCCATTCTGACATCTCTATCAGGAATGCATTTAAATTTTATTTAAATTTAAAAAGTTATAAAACAAAGTATTTGTTACTCACCAAACAATGCCCTGTGCCCCTGATCCTATGGGCTTCAATTGCTGGTAACGTTTTAGTACAGTGAATGTTGAATCTGCAACTTGAACACTGTAAAACTGACTATCACATTTACTGTCACTCATGGTGTAGTGTCATGTAGTTTTCTCTCTCAAGGACCTGGTAAAGTTTTCAAGATCTTAAAGAAAAAGAAAGAAAACAAATGTTCAATCTCTCACTAATTCCAAGCAAGATGGAAAATATATTATTCATATTTTAATACGTATGAATTTTTCAATAGCATACCATTAAATAAGCATTCTTTCAACTTTGTCTATTACCACTGCTAATGAAAAATACTTGCAGACAGACAGCAAACAGTTATAGACTTCACAGCTTTAACTAAATGCACATTTGGATTCCAGTCTCTAAAACAAAAAGCAGCTAAGTAAACAACTAAAACCAAACAAAACCACCCAAATCCAACAACTCTACTCCTTGACAGCTACTTCCTAACTTAGAATTACTACTGTGTGCTAGGACTCTATTAAGTTCTGTATTACAGAAAGAAAATTATAAATTAGGTCCTTCAAACACTCATAATGCAGATGAAAGTGACAGTGGAGACCCACGGAGTCCATGGATATAGAAAAGAAACAGGGTTTTAATAAAAGACTTGCTTCGTTTCAAACCTGTTTTGCAGTTGTAATCAACTGCCCCTCAAAATCCCCATGGCTGCTGCAGTTTCTCCAATATCCCTTTCAGCCTGGTTCAGTAGGAATTTCAAGCAGGGTTCTGCCTCCTCACCTCTGCCAGGCAACCCTTCTCTGAGCCAGAGCTATCCCAACCCATCCTCCTCCCGTGTTAAACACACCATACCACCCTACACTATCAGCTACTGTGCTTGTAGTCCTACAAAAATTAGGTTTGTGCTATAGTTGGAAAGAGACTTGCATGCTGTAATAGGGAATAAGTTATATCCATCTGTCAGGAATGAATTAGAGGTAGGTAATTACATCGGAGAGCAAGGTAATGGACTAAAGCTCTTTAGAGCTAAAGTGCTACAGTACCGAGAGTACAGACCTCCAGTTTTCCTGGGCATCCATCCCCCTTCCAAACCTTAAAAGAAAATTACTGAAGAGGCCTCTAACAAATTCTCCCATTTTTAATTTCACATTCGCTGTGACAGATAGTGTCATTACAGCCCAGAGTAAATTGCACAGTCGAGTGTTCCTTGAAACGGGAAATGAAAGCAGATCACCTTCCCCCGGAGCAGCTGTCCTAACCACCGGCCTGACACAACGTGTTTCAGCTAAAGAAGGAGCAGCAATTCTCTCTCCGGAACATTTGTGAGCCACCGCAAAACACAAAAGCCTCAAGAGCAACCCAGGAGCCCATCCTAGAAGGCCTCACAGCCACACAAATAGCTTTTCCTTGCTTCAAGGATTAAAACGTGGACCACTCTCTTCCTACGTGCAGGCAGGAGGGAGCAGCATCTTTTCCAGGGCTCAAGCCAGCAGATGAAATCCAAGAAATCTGCAAGTAAAACAGGTGGAAGACCTACAAATTCCAATAAAGACTGAACTGATAATAGCTGGTCTTAAGGGATTCTCATGAAATGTGTAGAAGTCTCTTTTACCTTCCAGCTTCTCAAAATCTAAGCAGCCTTTCAAGAAGTAGATATTCAACTTGGTCCCCTCTGGAAGCAATTTAAACTAAGTTTACTTGATATTTCCTCTTAGAAACTTAAGGAAAAAAAATCAGAGGAGAAAGGATCAGCAAAGGGAAAATGTGATCTATCAACTTTCTGCCTCTGCCACCTCTGCAGTAGTAGGAAGAGAATCACATCTCCCATACAGTATTTTTGGAGGCAGTCAGATGCAGTTCCACAATCAGCTCACACTAATGTGAGACCAAAACGCTTTTGACCTCTCCTACAACATCCCAGCAAAAAACTAACTCCTCTTTCTAAGGCTTTTTATCACTCCAGAGCTACAGACTCTGAGGTACCAAATTTGTTGATTAACAGTCCCTAAACAGCCACGGTGTTTGCAGTGAATCTTCATACACTGGAAGAAAGGTACAGCTGGAAGGTCAAAATCCTCTCTCTGAAAAGGGCTTACAGAACAAAACCAAAAAAGTATAGATTTTGCATAAGCCGGATATCAAGAGCTGTTAGTTACACAAGAACTACAACGTACCTCCTCATGGGTTAATGAAACATTTTTCTACAACAGAGATAAAGAAGTAGGGGAAAAGGAAGTTATCCTGAACCAGAGAAACCCTCTCGTTAAGGAGCTTTGTCTGTACAAAGCCACCTTCTAATAAAAACCAACATTTAGACACCAGGATAAACCCTTCAGACAAGACCCATTAGGCATCACAACAGACAAGTTACATGTATTCTGACAACCTTTGCAGTTGTCCATGCTAAGTACCTGGCCTCTCCATAAGCTGAGCCCTAATTTTCATTTGGGCTGCAAGCTCCTTGGATGCATCAGGACATACATCATTGCAGACATACACATTAATGTAAAAAAATTAGGTGCCTAGAAATTGCAGCTGTTTTCAGGACTTTAGACAGACAATCTATTTTAGGGGCAAGATCCCTCAAATAAAAACAGATTTCCCATTGCTCAAAAGAAAAGTGTATCTAGCAAGTAGTTTCTTAATGCTGAGCTGTTACCCTCCTACCTGAAATAATTTGATTCATCACTCCAGCTGACATACTCCACACTTCCCCTGTACAAGAATTTATTTATTTTATTTTTAAGTAATCACTATTTCTCCATTTCTGAAATATAAGGTTTCATTTATGGCTTCCTAGCTGCAACTGCACCTAACAGAACCAGCAGCAAATGTAGAAGTCACAGGATGGTCAGCAAACACACTTCTGCTTATTGATAATGGCATGTTACTGAATTACAATGTTTCAAGATGTTTTTCTATTTCAGAGCATGCACAATATGCATATAAATTGGGTGTTTTGGTTTTTTAATACAACTTGCTTGTACAATTGGGGAAACAAGAATCACAAAGCTGACTGACCACATCACATGCAAGAAACTTACAGGAGTGGTTTTCAACTTATAGTTCATGAAAGATAACTAGAAAAATAACTAACAGACCAAACCTACCATCACTGTAGGCTTATGAGCTGTTATAAGGAATTCCACTAAGAAATTTTTAGAAGGTGAAAGCAACCGCACTATAGCGTACATCCTGTATCAAAGTCACTTCCCTAAAAGGCGTTTATTAAAATGGCAACTTATTATTAACCAGATCTGTCCTCTGGATATCTTCAAGTCAAAAGCTTCTGAAACAAACAGGTTGTAGCAGTCGGGAACACATTCCAGGATTGTTTTGGTTACAGAAATGTTATTATTGACAATGAAGCATAAGAACATTGAGAAACTTAGCTTGATTTTTAAGCCTGAAGCTAAAATTCTGCTGCTGACAGAATGAATAAACAAATATATTTATGAAAAGAAAAGACACGAAGACTCTGTGCAGAAATTCTCTCCCCATTCTGTTATTCACCCTTGCAAATACACTTTGAATTCAGGTGTGCCCTTTTAAGGGCTACTATCCAAGAATGTTGAGGGCTTTTTCCTTATCTTTACAAGAAGATATATCAACAGGTATGAGTCCAGCTACAAAATCAGTGAGTTACCTCCTATCCCTCTACTCACAGCCCATGATCAGCCTGTCACAAAGGTAAGAGTAGCAGAGCAGCAGCTGGGTAACGTCAACCAGTTAGGGCAGAGTTTAGAGGTACTCTGCTCAGCTCTTTGAAAAGCCAACCTTTTTCTTCAAGCTATTACTGACCAACGATTTCACCAACTACCTGTTATAGTATCATTCAGCTGTTAAACATACACCGCAGACAAACACTGTATAGATCTCAACACCCCTGCTGGGGTAAGTCGGTGGAAAGAGGGGAAAAAGTTTAGACGTTCATCTGCTGCAAGCAATTAAGCTGCTGTAAAATAAGGTAAGGCCACAGAACCGAGCCGGAGCACCCCTCACTCCTCTTCTGAAACTTCAGCGGAGAAGCTGCTTCGGCCCAAGAGCGGGCTGGGGCTGGGGCTGGCCCCGGCGAGGGGCGCGCAGGACGGGCCCTGCCCTCGGCTCCCCCGCGCTCCCTCCCTCCCACCCGCCCAGGACACCGAACGCCGGCCCGGCCGCCCACCGCGGCACCGGCGGGACAGGGGGCGATCCCGGACACGAAACGAGAGGGGAGAAGGCGGAGGAGAGACGGCGCCCGGCGGAGCGGGCCGGGGCCGGCACTGCGGCACACAGGGAAGGGCGGGGGGCTCGGCCGGGGCAGCCCCGGGGGAGAGGCGCGGAGGAGGAAGGGGGCCCCTGGCCTTACCGCGCCGCTCTCCTCACCGCCCTCCCGCTCGGCCGGGCCCCGGGAAAAGGCACGCGGGGAACCCCGGCTCTGCCTGCGCCTCGGCGGGCGGGGCCCGCGGGAGAAGCCGGGGGCTCCCGTAGCCACAGGGCTGACCCCAAGGCCGGGGGCTCGTCCCGCTCCGGCCCCGCCGCCCGCAGGGCCCCCCTCACGGCGGCCTCCCTCACCGTCTCCTCCCGCGGCCGAGCTCCGGCGGGACAGGACAGGGCGCGGCGCTCGCGGGCCGCGGCGGCCGCCTCCTCCTCCTCCGGCGCGCAGAGCCGCCCCAGCCACAATGGCCTCCCGGTGCTCCACACAGGCCGCGCCAGGCCCCGGCCCCCTGACAGACAGCCGCCCAGACCAATCGTAACTCTCTGCCGGCGAAGAGCAACCAATCGAGATCCGAAGGCGGGACCTCGTGGCCGCTATATAAGGGAGGGCGGTGAAGGACTGCAGTGGAGTCGGGGACGCTTAGGCCAATCGTGGCGTGGCCCCCACCCCCTGGCGTGATGTCATCATCACACGTCAAGCTGTCACCATAGTTGTGATGTCACCTCACGGCAGTGCCTCGCCGGGAGTTGCTGTGGCACCGATCCTCACGGTCATTTGACATCACATGCTGGTGGCCTGTCCCAGCACCATGACACACCATGGTGTCACCCATAGTCACCTCACATCCACGCTTTGAGATGACAGTGGTGTGCCCAGTCCCACGGAGCAGGGCCATGCTGACCTGTTGGGCTGATGGTGGCCCCAGGAGCTGGGGGCATGGGGCTCACAGTGCCATGCTGACCTGTTGGGTTGCTGGTGGCTCCAGGAGCTGGGGGCATGGGGCTCACAGGGCCATGCTGACCTGTTGGGTTGGTGGTGGCCCCAAGAGCTGGGGCATGGGGCTCACAGGGCCATGCTGACCCGTTGGGTTGGTGGTGGCCCCAAGAGCTGGGGCATGGGGCTCTCGTGGCTTTTCCAGGGTGGCCAGTGCAGAAGGGAAGGGACTCAGTCCCTCCCCAGGAATTTCTGACCCCAGTCACAAATCGTAGCCTTCTATACATCACCATACCCCTGCCCTGGTGGTAGGACTGCTTGGTTTTTAATAGAGATGCTGACTGAAAATAAACTCAATATATTTTTCCACCTGTCCTCAGCCTAACGAGCTTTCTTTGTGGCAATTCCTATTCTCATTGATGATTTTAGAAAGAAAAAACCCACCTGTAATTTTTTTTTAATAAATGAATTTAATGTATCATATAGATGAGCTCATATCAGTCTCCTTCAATAGCTCCACTCTTTAATATGAAGAGGATACTAATTCTATATAGAGTAAAAGGGGCCTTTGCATCACTTACCAAAACCTGGTGGCTACTGAGCTACAACGTTCTTGGCATCTAGGTCAGATTATCGCCTATCTTTTATGTGGTTATAAAAAGTACTAGGGCAGTCTCCACTAAGAAGCTGCTATTACAACAGCTGGGGTGACACTTTTAAGCTATTAACCTACATTCAAATACCTTCGTTTAGAAGCAAGCCTGCAGAGAAGTATCATAAAGAAACCAAATCCTAAAGTAGAAAAATTTAACAAAAACACAGAAATTAAACACTGTGATTTCTGACCATTACAATATAACAAATGAGCAGGGAACTTCGTGTGTGTATCTACCTTATTTCTTTGAGGTTTATAGATGCCAGTTAGTTCACAACTAGCAGAGTGTGCTTTAGCAGATATATATGTAAATAAAATAGGGCTTTGGTCCTAGCTTAAAGATGTACTTAGTATTCTCTTATTTGCCAGTACAGGGTGTTGGGTCTTTTTAAATATATATTCCAGTATCTGTAGTTTAGATACTATATTAAATGCAAATTTATGGCATTTTTTTCTTGGCCAAGGAGGCAACTTTATGACCATAAACAGTAGAACCACAGACAGAGTTTCTATTTTCACCTGCAGCCAATTTCTTCCCCCATTCTTCCATCTCAGCAAAAGGTAAAATACAAAGGTTTAATCAGCAGCTGGTGTGAACTACAGTGGGAGCTATAACTGGGGATTATGCTGCTGTATCAGTACACGTCTGGCAAAACACTGATGAACAGTCACTAAATTCAGTTCTCCTGTACTCATGTGCTTCAGAAAGTTGGTGATACCCAAACCCGACACATTATTTTGAAAGGCAGCTGCTGGATAAGGAAAAGGAAGGTGTGCCTACCTGGGAGACCTGTGTGACACAGAACTAACCCCCGAAACAGAGGAAAAACTCTGTTATCAGGATTTAGACAAGGCTGGGGGAGAGCAGTGTCTCTCTCCTCCTTGTGTCGGAGTGCTGCGGTGGTGTATCTGTGCTCTGACCCGAGATGAGGAGTCATCAAGTTAAAAAAATAAACCAAAAACAAAAACCCCAAACAAGAAGAATTATATAATCTTTTAATTGCATTGTGATTTCATTGTACACTCTCCAAACAGAAATATCACTTGAAAGACATCCAGTTCCCTTACTTTGTTGCACTGTACATGTTATGCAAATAAGAGCTGGGGTGGAATACAAAACAGAACGTCGCTCTGGCTTTTCAAATAATTAGTTGAAAGAAGCTGAAACTTAAATCATCGCTGGGAATTTACAGCCACAGGAGAGCTTTGCAAATGATCGGTTAAATACAAAACATAGATGCAAAGTGGGGAGGGGAAGCTGGGGAGGAAGAGGGACAGCAAATTTCCAGTTTGAGGCTGAAGTAAGGAAATAAAAAAAACCCCTAACAACTGTACAAGTGACAACATGCTCAGTATTTACATTCTGAGCATTACCAATGCTACAGACAAGCAACATACTAAAAAAATAACTTAAAAAAAGCTATACAATTGTAGTTATAAATACTATATCTTTAAAACTAGTTAAGTAGTGTAGGCTAAAAAAAAGTTCACAGTTACTCTGAAGAGAGCTGTACATATATATATATTGCACAGTAGAAAAGTTCATTCAGTATACAATGTGTAAACAATTTTTATCTTCTTTGGCAATTTCAGGACCTAGAGGAGTATTTGCTGTAAGCAAAAGCACTTGGGTACAAGGCACATCGAAAGCTTTTAAAGCTGCAAGATAAAACCTTCTGCTTTCCAGTTAGCACCGCCGTTCTTGTTAGAAAAACATGTACCTGTCAATTCAGAACAACACATTTTCTACAAGTATAATTCGGAGGTCTGGTGACAACATCAGCTGTTCTTGGCTGTTATTCTACAGTAACAGATTTGGCCAAATTTCTTGGAAAGTCCACCTAGAATGAAGAGACAGACTTTCAGTATATGACAGATTAATACTGACATTCTGCATTTGACAGTTCATTTAGCGTGCTTTTTTTAGACTTCCTAATGAGTTCTGCTTTATTCTAGACACATCAACACACACGAGAGACTATAGATCTGCAGATAATGACTCACTGTTGAATTCCTCCTTCCTTCCAACCCCCTCCCAACAAATACATATTTGTTTTGCATGGGGTACTTTTCCAAAGCAGTCATTTTCAGACTGACACACCTCACCAGCGTCAACACACTCTGCTGTACAAAGCACTGAACTATTTTAGGTTAAAGTGCAAGATCACATTTTAAGATTTAGTTCTCTGAAAAAGTCTTATCTGCACTCTTAATTAATCAAACTAAGCACATTATCTTTTTTTTTAGAAGGATACTAATTAAAAAAAAATAAAAAGCTGAAGAATTGGCACTGAAATGCTGCCTCTACCACAGTCACTATAAGCTCCAGTAACGACACGAACTTTACACTGGCAGAAGGAAGTTCAAAAGTGCACTAACTGGAGGGCTAAATATAGAAAGCACTTACATCGTATCCTCTGAGAACAGCCAGGTGGAATGAAAGCAACTGGAGAGGAATAACACTCAGGACTCCTTGAAGGCAGTCAACAGTATGAGGCAGCTCTATGGTTTTGTAGGCAAATTTTGAGCTTTCTGTGTCTTCTTTAGAACACAGAATGATTGGACGACCCTGAAAATAAAATTGTTGCAGAGTTAAGTGAACGTCGAACTGCTGAAATATTGGTTCACAGCATGACTCTAGTATGTTTGAAGATGCTCAGTTGGCTAACAAAGACAATGCCAGTCTTCCTAATGACTTTTGTCGTCCACAGTTTTGTGAGACTTGAATGTTTTTATGACAATGCCAGTCTTCCTAATGACTTTTGTCATCCACAGTTTTGTGAGTTTGTTACCCTGTAGTTTTAACATTATTACATTTGCTTCAAAACAAACGAAAAACCCAAATGATCCACACACAATGACCAAACAAACCCAAACAAATGACCCACCAGTTTTCACTAATGGTGTTAACCTGTAACAACAGCCCTAGTTTTAACATTATTACATTTGCTTCAAAATAAAGGAAAAACCCAAGCAAACGACCCACAGACAATGACCAAACAAACAACCCACCAGTTTTCACTACTGGTATTAACCTGTAACGATTGTCTACAAAGCAGATATAGCATCTTATTTATAACTTAATATTTAGGGAAAAAAAATAATCACTAATACATCCCTTTTCTGAGGTACAGTCAGCAGCAATACAACATGCAGAATCTCCTCCCCTATGACATTGCATACAACATGCAGAATCTCCTCCCCTATGACACTGCCTTAGTTAAACAGCTCACCTGCCGAGCAGTGACCTGCTGCAGAGCGTTCTGGCACTTGGTAAAACAAGGATCCTTCATTATCACCATGATAACGGGCATCTGTTTATCAATCAGGGCTAACGGCCCGTGTTTCAGCTCACCAGCCAGGATACCTTCAGAGTGCATGTAGGTGATTTCTTTTATTTTCTGAAAAAAAAAACAACAACAAATGCCATCAAGTTACCAGTAAATTGGATGAGAAATAAAAGCCACAAGAAGCGAAACGCCAAGGCTGTACATCTGCCACTTAAATACAGACATACGGTATCAAGCTGGTGTTTTCAAAGATCAGTTAATGGTGAAACCAGACAGGCTTGGCTGCTGGGATTTCTAGCAGGCTGCTGGTGGAAGCAGAGCTTGCCCATGCACATGCATTTGCAGATGAAGAACTGGAGTAATCAACAGGAACTTTAAGAACCAAACACCCAGCACAACCTGGGCTAATGCAGTCTGCCTTTAGCATTTCAAACTACTGCGAGAGATGGATATGAGTCCATTCCACTAAAATGCTCATAACATAATTTATGAGTTTCCTGTAAGAGCATCTCATCTGAATATCAGCACATTGTGTTTTTCTGATGTTATTTTCAAATGGGTCAGTGTTTTAAATTGTTTGTTTTAATAGACTCATTAAAAGCTACATTTATCACGTGAAAGAAACAAGAAACTGATTTTGTATCCAGGTCCCCTTATGTATGTGTTCAATCAAACAGGACTAACTACTCTTAATTATAGATAGCAGTTTTACTGCAGCAGAATTAAGTTGTAATGAAACACTAGAAATAAACTATGTTGCAGAAGCCACAAAAGCTCATTTTAAGTAACACCCAACAATACTGAGAGGTTCCTACCAGAGCTCCTTCCAGACAAGTGGCATAATTATATCCACGGCCCATGACCAGCAGTGATCTCTGTTTGTACAGTTCGAGAGCCAAATCGTGTATCTTCTCATCCAAGGACAACACTTCTTTAATCATCTCTATTGGGGCACACAAAAAGCAGGTATAATAGCTTTCTTAATTGGAAAAAACAGTTTACTTGCAGTAGGATGTTCTAATGATCTAGTAGAACAAATACACTTAACGTAATTCAACCATTAACTTTGCCTCTTTGCAACTTTGACTGTGGTTTAAGGATGTTTTCTCCAGCCTTATTTACAGTAACAAATTTAAAGAGACTATTGGTTTAAGCAGTGCTTATACGTCCCATTTGTATTTCTAAAGGAAGTTGTGAACATCTGTTCTAAAGTCACCTTGAATTAGTTTCCTTTTTATCTACCCTGATTTAAAGTGAAAGGCTCTAAAAATTTCAACTCATCCATTTAGGAGATCAAGTAATATTTCTCACACAAAACCACCTTATTGTAATTAGAAAACCCAACCCATGAAAATTCTGATCTTCCTGCCAAGCCTCTCAGAAGGCTACTTTTAAAATTGGCAATTAGCGTAAAAACCAATAGCCCATTTTTCTTACATTGTGTAGCTTTCAGGAGGAGGGGGAGAGTGAAACTTAAGTAAGAAAAAGACATCCTCAAGTAGTATTTTATATTGCTCATTAAACAACAACCCATATCCCTCCTTAAATCCAAAATATTGATATACCTGGCAATGATTTTAGTCCACTAATGATTTCCTGTCTCCTTTTCTGCAAGGAAATTCTGTCTTCAGACATCATTAGGCCAAACATTACAAGAGACACGAACTGGCTGGTGTAAGCCTGCAGACAAACCAAAACAAAACATTTAGCAGCTAAGTCTGCAGAGAGTTAGTACCATTTCAGATTGAAGTGCTACAATTAAAATTTTAATTGGATTCTGCAGGGGTGAAGTATGAAAGTCGACCGCTGAGCAGCAGTTACCTTTGTGCTTGCCACACCTATCTCGGGCCCTGCGTTGATGTGGACACCACAGTCAGTTTCCCGGGATATTGAGCTTCCCACCGTGTTTGTGATGCCAACTGTCAGAGCACGACGTTCTTTACAATACCTCAAGGCCATAAGTGTATCTGCAGTTTCACCTGGAAAACATTTACATCTTGATTTCAGGTTGGCAAAGAATAGTAACGATTCCTGAGAAGCATAAAATTCTACCCAAGTGTGTTCTAAATAACTGCCTCCACGCTTACACAATGCAAAATGAAACGGAAAACAGTCTTTCAGCCTTCACTCCTTGTCTATATATACGAATCAAGTCTGAAAGAATCACAGAATCACATGGGGTTGGAAGGGACCTCCAGAGGTCATCTAGTCCAACCTCCTGCCAAAGCAGATCCTCCTAGAGCAGGTTGCACAGGAACATGTCCAGGCAGGTTTTGAACGTCTCCAGAGAAGGAGACTCCACCACCTCTCTGGGCAGCCTCTGCCAGGGCTCTGCCACCCTCAAAGGAAAGAAGTTCCTTCTCATGTTTAGGTGGAACTTCTTATGTACAAGTTTGTGCCCATTTCCTCTTGTCCTGTCACTGGGCACCACTGAAAAAAGACTGGCCACTTCCTCTTAAAGTATTTATAGGTGATCCCTCCTCAGTCTTCTCTTCTCCAGACTAAAAGGACCCAAGTCTCTCAGCCTTTCCTCATAAGAGAGATGCTCCAGGCCCTTAAGTAAAGAACCTTTCATTCAAGACAAATCTGGCCCATTAGCCATCACCCTCCTTTGCAACACGCAGAAAGTAGTAAATCATTGGCTTTTTAAATTTTTTCTAGTTTTCACTCAACTGAAGACAAACAGGAAATGCAGCTCACCTGACTGACTGATAAAAAAGCACACGTCATCTCTGAATACAGGTGTGTTTCTATCCAGGAAGTCACTAGCAAGTTCCACCATCACTGGTAACTCAGTTAATTCTTCCAATACTTGTCGAGTCTGTAATTCAAGCAGCACACAGTATTTGTTAATATTGCCACCCATTGAAGTGTTGACATCTTAAGAGTCAGAGAAAATCTAAATGATTCCTTGTTACAGAAGTTGATAATTACAGCTCGTCAGAGCTTTAAAAGCCAAGGTGAAAAAAGTTAACTTCTAGCATGGTAGGTAACAGCACTGGAGTATAAGAATGTGGTACAAAGAAAAACTAAATAAAAGGGTTACACCCCTCAATGAAAGGCAAAGTTTGAGATATAGAAGAAAAAGAAGATGAAGAGCTGTTGTCTAAAAACCCAGCAACTAGGAGCTATATATGCACTTCAGCTAAGGCTGAACATACAGCTACTGCGGCGTGATAACTGGTCCCACAGCCAATAATGATCAGTCTTCGGCATCTTCTGATTTCCTTCAAATGATCCTTCAGGCCTCCCAGCAGAACTGTAAACACACAAACAAGCATATATGAATGGTGTGTTTTATTTTCTAGTTAATAAATTCACAATCTGCTGGCTTAGTAGTGCAGCTTGAATGCCTGTTCTGAATTACCTGTGCTGCTCTCGAAATTCACCCTGCCTCTCATCGTATTGACGACTGATTCCGGTTGTTCAAAGATTTCCTTTTGCATGAATGCACTGAAGTTACCTGTTCAGAAAAAGATTGCAAGGTAATGCTTAGGTTTGTTATTTGAAGTCTATTACAGTTACAAAGAGATGACTTTTAAGACTTGCTGTGGTAGCAGCTAATTTAAGTTGACTGTCAGCTTAAAGAAAAGCTGAGGAATAGGTGAGAAGAAAGGAGGGCTTGGTAGTTCACTCTGTTAGGTTGGTTTCGTTTCCCAACACGGACAAGGTAACCTAATTCCTTTTTAAGGAACCTTCTGTATTCCATTTCAGTTCTTACAGTCAAAGTTTGCCAACAACTACAACAACATTTAAACATTAGTTATATTTGCACTCAATATTTAGATGAAGGACTTTTCTGAAGCTAAAAACAGGCAGGGTCCCATACTGCCCATCTTCCCTTGGTCTTCCAGCTCAGAATTGTCAGCTCCCAGTACAAACAGTCTAAATATCAGGCCATTTTCACAACATGTTAGTAGTTTTCCTCCTTATCTACTGTAACTATCCCTCTTTGATGATACTCCTTTATGGATGTTTCAACCCACCTTTCATGATCTGCTGCAATTCCATCTGCAGGGTTTGGATGGCTCGGGAAGGATCATCACTAGCTGAACGCTCGAGACGGTGAATTGAGAGCTTCCCATCAGTTACTGCTGCAATGTCATCATCTTCTAAGAAAATCACTCTGTTGGTGTGCTCAATGATAGCACTACCGAAAAAATAGAAGCAGACAAATCTGATATGTCAGCAAGAGTTGGTAGCAGCACTCCTCAAAGCAATTAAATATGCTACACAGCACTTCTAGCCCCCCTCCTCTCTTCTTTTTGGACATAACTGCAGATAGAGCCATCTTAAAGGAAATGGCTCCATCTGCTGCTCCTCCTGCTCTCTCACAGGAACCTGGAGCAGAAGGCTCAGGAAACACAGCATTTCACATCAGCAAGTTCCTGCTGATCTGATCTTGCCTCCCAAGGTCTCTGATGGACGCCTAAAGTCAGGATCTTGCCCTGAGAGAGACAAATGTGTACCTGATGTCCAGGTTCTGGCTAAGTTTGGAACACCACCACCATTTCCTCCTCTAATAGCTGGATTAAAATGCCAAAACCAAGACTAACGTATAGTATGCCCAAATACTCAGCTGATGGTGTCTATTGGTACCCAACTTACTTTCCTACACTGGATTAATTTTACAGATGTTAGTAATTGGCAGATATTTACCGTTTAATGCTGACGTCAAGCCTTCACATTTTTGAAGTACCTTAGGCCTTGGGCTTTATGAAGTTACCTGGATTACAAGCTATCCCATCAGAAAACCATTGTACAGCAGCAAGACAGCGTAAGATTTCCAGAACTATCTCACTTTAAACAAAAACAATATTTTGAGAAGCATTTAAGTACTTCTGCTACCTTGCATCTGAAGCAAAGAAAAATTCTACTGCCTTATCCCCGACAGCGTGAAGGCAGGTAGAGCTGTCCAGTCTTTTCATCCGGGAATTGCATATGTTCTTCACATTCTCAATGTTGCCTATTAAAGAAATGAGACACTTTAAATGCAAAACCAGATCTGTTAAAATTAGAGATTACAAACTGTACAGGTTCAAGGTATCACAGTTACACAAGTATTTTGGGAGAGGATGGGTCTTTTACACAAACCACACATTCAGTAGTGTAAAAATAGAATATCCTCAGTTAAAAAGCTATTTGGGGCATTGGCTGGTAGTTTTATAGTAAAAGACCAATTAACCTAATTTCTAATCATGAAGTAACAATAATTTTAGCACTTAAAAGTAATGTGATTTGATTTATCAACTTACATGTTCTATATAAGACAGGAATCTGTTCAGTGGAGAGCTTGTACTTGCTTCTAACCCCAATGAGCAAAGGACTCCCTCTCCTACAAAGGGAAAACACACAAGTTTATGAAGAGAAAGATGCGTAAAAAGAAGTCAAAGGACATCTGTGAAGTTGAAACACAGTATCCCATCTACCTTCCTAAATAGCAAGATCCTCCTCAACCCTGATCCTAAAGCCATTACACGGCAGGAGTTATATAAACTTGGCTTGTTTCTGCCAAGATTCACCAAATAGTATTATGTGAATAAGTGCCATATGCCTTGATAGTTCTTTCCCCATGATCTACACCCACGTAGAGGAAAATGTACACGAACTAGCTGTTTTCCTTCCAGGAATCACAAAACAGCTTAGCACAGGCACCAATTTAAATACCGCTTTTAAACAAAGCTTACTCAGCCTCTGAAGTGAGCCAGCAATCAGCTCCAGTGCTCTTTACTACCAAAATACTGTTCCATCCTTTAGCCTTTTAAACTCAGAAATGTCAACCACACCTCTAAAACTGTAGAATATTAAGATATTTTTTTTTTTAATTATACGGGTCACGCATCATATTGAAGAGCTTATTAAAAAATATAACACAGGAATAAGAGAGTAATTCACACCCCCCTCCATCATCTCAGACTAAAAATTTAGCTTCTCTTAATCTCTTCACTCCTAAAAACCCAAACCTGAACCACATATAGAACAGCTTGTTTCAGAAGATGTGCTCCTGTTAGAGTGATGGTACAGACAGCTTTTTCACAATTTTAATATAGTCCTATTTTAGACCACAGAAGCTTTTTGGTTGTTGTATAAAACAGCCTTTATGCCCACAGCTACTTCACTTGCTACTTTAATATCTTTACATTTCCTGAAAGTTGTTTTCAAAGTTATAAATAAAAGTAGAATTTAGACCGAAAAAAACTCATAAATGCCGTGACAGCTATAGAGCACTACTTGTATAACCTATTACTACAGTGGCATTTTAGCCAACCTGAACACACTTCTCTCAGTCTTTATTCAATATGAAGTAAAACTGAACAATATCCTTTCCTTTCCCTTTTAGATACAGCAGAAATGTTAGCACCCTCTTAATGTATCTTCAGAAACAGAGGATGCACTGAGCTTCTTTAGTGACACGCTGTAACAGATAAAAGGCCACTCTCTATGGGAATGTTGGTGGCTCATTCTCCTGAATGTGTCACTTGGACCACCTCCAACCAAAAGTGTATTTGCAGGAAGCAAGAAAACATTGTCTCATTACTTTTCACTTGCCTTTCACTACTCAAAAGAGTGAGTAGTCACAGCTAATTTTTAAACAAAGTCACGCTATGGATTATAGGGAATCAACACAAGTCTCTGGAAATTCTGTGACCCAAAGTCAGTACAGCTCAAATTAAGTTATATTTAATAGTCAGCTGAAGAGATGCTCTGCAGAGCTTCACTGCACTTCACTAGGATTCCATCTACCTCCTGAATTTTGGTTCATTAAGCAGTTCATCATCAGTATTCCAGGGGGTTTTTGTTTTTACGAGATGTTAACATCTTTTTTAACCTAAAAAAAAGCATGAATTATGTATAAAATGGATTTTACTAACCTGGTAGCAACAGCTTCACCTGGGTAATGGATGCTCTTGAAAACCAATGCAAAAGCACCTTCCTGGAAACCATGCAAACAGAAGAGAAAAAAAATAAATACATCCTGAACAACTTATCTCAACTGGTTGCATCTCATTAAACTGGGGCCTTTCTTCCTGAGGGGGTTTTGAAGGAAAGCTCTTTACTGCTATCAGGAATCTCTTCCTGGAGGGCAGACTGCACCTTTAAAGGAATTGGATAAGGAGCAGAACAGGCCAACATGCACTTAACAAGGCAACAGCTGAATGGTCAGGAAGTGAGCACTTAGCCTCTGCTTATAAATAAAAACACCACCTTCTAATGCAAGGGTTAAGAAAATCTCTGAGATGTTACGTAATTAACGTGAAGGCTGTTAGACATTTCCTTTTAGTAAGATTTTTAAAAAGAGTGTGCCTGTAGCTGCATTTTATCATGCATTTTCAGCTAAAATTTTGGAGTTACTACTTAATTCTAGTTTAAGCAGCAAATTCTCACTAACTCATTTCCAAAAAAATCCCTCCACCAAAAGAAAAAAAAAAAAAAAAAAGGAAAAAAAAAAAAAAAACAAAAACCAAAAACACAAAAAAAAAAAAAACCCTCAAATATATTAAGCTTTAGTACATTAATTAGATTGTACTTTACAGTGCCTGT
>NW_015090893.1:13719212-13758222 GCF_001431845.1 Calidris pugnax | reverse complement strand
TCCTTATCTACTGTAACTATCCCTCTTTGATGATACTCCTTTATGGATGTTTCAACCCACCTTTCATGATCTGCTGCAATTCCATCTGCAGGGTTTGGATGGCTCGGGAAGGATCATCACTAGCTGAACGCTCGAGACGGTGAATTGAGAGCTTCCCATCAGTTACTGCTGCAATGTCATCATCTTCTAAGAAAATCACTCTGTTGGTGTGCTCAATGATAGCACTACCGAAAAAATAGAAGCAGACAAATCTGATATGTCAGCAAGAGTTGGTAGCAGCACTCCTCAAAGCAATTAAATATGCTACACAGCACTTCTAGCCCCCCTCCTCTCTTCTTTTTGGACATAACTGCAGATAGAGCCATCTTAAAGGAAATGGCTCCATCTGCTGCTCCTCCTGCTCTCTCACAGGAACCTGGAGCAGAAGGCTCAGGAAACACAGCATTTCACATCAGCAAGTTCCTGCTGATCTGATCTTGCCTCCCAAGGTCTCTGATGGACGCATAAAGTCAGGATCTTGCCCTGAGAGAGACAAATGTGTACCTGATGTCCAGGTTCTGGCTAAGTTTGGAACACCACCACCATTTCCTCCTCTAATAGCTGGATTAAAATGCCAAAACCAAGACTAACGTATAGTATGCCCAAATACTCAGCTGATGGTGTCTATTGGTACCCAACTTACTTTCCTACACTGGATTAATTTTACAGATGTTAGTAATTGGCAGATATTTACCGTTTAATGCTGACGTCAAGCCTTCACATTTTTGAAGTACCTTAGGCCTTGGGCTTTATGAAGTTACCTGGATTACAAGCTATCCCATCAGAAAACCATTGTACAGCAGCAAGACAGCGTAAGATTTCCAGAACTATCTCACTTTAAACAAAAACAATATTTTGAGAAGCATTTAAGTACTTCTGCTACCTTGCATCTGAAGCAAAGAAAAATTCTACTGCCTTATCCCCGACAGCGTGAAGGCAGGTAGAGCTGTCCAGTCTTTTCATCCGGGAATTGCATATGTTCTTCACATTCTCAATGTTGCCTATTAAAGAAATGAGACACTTTAAATGCAAAACCAGATCTGTTAAAATTAGAGATTACAAACTGTACAGGTTCAAGGTATCACAGTTACACAAGTATTTTGGGGAGGATGGGTCTTTTACACAAACCACACATTCAGTGGTGTAAAAATAGAATATCCTCAGTTAAAAAGCTATTTGGGGCATTGGCTGGTAGTTTTATAGTAAAAGACCAATTAACCTAATTTCTAATCATGAAGTAACAATAATTTTAGCACTTAAAAGTAATGTGATTTGATTTATCAACTTACATGTTCTATATAAGACAGGAATCTGTTCAGTGGAGAGCTTGTACTTGCTTCTAACCCCAATGAGCAAAGGACTCCCTCTCCTACAAAGGGAAAACACACAAGTTTATGAAGAGAAAGATGCGTAAAAAGAAGTCAAAGGACATCTGTGAAGTTGAAACACAGTATCCCATCTACCTTCCTAAATAGCAAGATCCTCCTCAACCCTGATCCTAAAGCCATTACACGGCAGGAGTTATATAAACTTGGCTTGTTTCTGCCAAGATTCACCAAATAGTATTATGTGAATAAGTGCCATATGCCTTGATAGTTCTTTCCCCATGATCTACACCCACGTAGAGGAAAATGTACACGAACTAGCTGTTTTCCTTCCAGGAATCACAAAACAGCTTAGCACAGGCACCAATTTAAATACCGCTTTTAAACAAAGCTTACTCAGCCTCTGAAGTGAGCCAGCAATCAGCTCCAGTGCTCTTTACTACCAAAATACTGTTCCATCCTTTAGCCTTCTAAACTCAGAAATGTCAACCACACCTCTGAAACTGTAGAATATTAAGATTTTTTTTTTTTTTAATTATATGGGTCACGCATCATATTGAAGAGCTTATTAAAAAATATAACACAGGAATAAGAGAGTAATTCACACCCCCCTCCATCATCTCAGACTAAAAATTTAGCTTCTCTTAATCTCTTCACTCCTAAAAACCCAAACCTGAACCACATATAGAACAGCTTGTTTCAGAAGATGTGCTCCTGTTAGAGTGATGGTACAGACAGCTTTTTCACAATTTTAATATAGTCCTATTTTAGACCACAGAAGCAATGGGCTTTTTGGTTGTCGTATAAAACAGCCTTTATGCCCACAGCTACTTCACTTGCTACTTTAATATCTTTACATTTCCTGAAAGTTGTTTTCAAAGTTATAAATAAAAGTAGAATTTAGACCGAAAAAAACTCATAAATGCCGTGACAGCTATAGAGCACTACTTGTATAACCTATTACTACAGTGGCATTTTAGCCAACCTGAACACACTTCTCTCAGTCTTTATTCAATATGAAGTAAAACTGAACAATATCCTTTCCTTTCCCTTTTAGATACAGCAGAAATGTTAGCACCCTCTTAATGTATCTTCAGAAACAGAGGATGCACTGAGCTTCTTTAGTGACACGCTGTAACAGATAAAAGGCCACTCTCTATGGGAATGTTGGTGGCTCATTCTCCTGAGTGTGTCACTTGGACCAACCTCCATCCGAAAGCCTATGGGAATGTTGGTGGCTCATTCTCCTGAATGTGTCACTTGGACCACCTCCAACCAAAAGTGTATTTGCAGGAAGCAAGAAAACATTGTCTCATTACTTTTCACTTGCCTTTCACTACTCAAAAGAGTGAGTAGTCACAGCTAATTTTTAAACAAAGTCACGCTATGGATTATAAGGAATCAACACAAGTCTCTGGAAATTCTGTGACCCGAAGTCAGTACAGCTCAAATTAAGTTATATTTAATAGTCAGCTGAAGAGATGCTCTGCAGAGCTTCACTGCACTTCACTAGGATTCCATCTACCTCCTGAATTTTGGTTCATTAAGCAGTTCATCATCAGTATTCCAGGGGGTTTTTGTTTTTACGAGATGTTAACATCTTTTTTAACCTAAAAAAAAGCATGAATTATGTATAAAATGGATTTTACTAACCTGGTAGCAACAGCTTCACCTGGGTAATGGATGCTCTTGAAAACCAATGCAAAAGCACCTTCCTGGAAACCATGCAAACAGAAGAGAAAAAAAATAAATACATCCTGAACAACTTATCTCAACTGGTTGCATCTCATTAAACTGGGGCCTTTCTTCCTGAGGGGGTTTTGAAGGAAAGCTCTTTACTGCTATCAGGAATCTCTTCCTGGAGGGCAGACTGCACCTTTAAAGGAATTGGATAAGGAGCAGAACAGGCCAACATGCACTTAACAAGGCAACAGCTGAATGGTCAGGAAGTGAGCACTTAGCCTCTGCTTATAAATAAAAACACCACCTTCTAATGCAAGGGTTAAGAAAATCTCTGAGATGTTACGTAATTAACGTGAAGGCTGTTAGACATTTCCTTTTAGTAAGATTTTTAAAAAGAGTGTGCCTGTAGCTGCATTTTATCATGCATTTTCAGCTAAAATTTTGGAGTTACTACTTAATTCTAGTTTAAGCAGCAAATTCTCACTAACTCATTTCCAAAAAAATCCCTCCACCAAAAGAAAAAAAAAAAAAAAAAAGGAAAAGAAAAGAAAACACCAAAACCCACAACACAAGAACACAAACAGGAACAGAAAATCAACCGCTCTACAGTATTAGTGCAGCTTGCAAACTTGAGGATTATTCCAAAAGCAGGAGCCAAAGCCCCCCCCCCCCCCTTGCAGGGACTGCAGTCTGGGAGGATTCTGGTCTTCTTTTGTGTTCAGGTGAAGTCTCCCTTCTCCTCAAATAGGTGGTTGCACCACTATTCCCTCTTGGCCCATACTGGCCATGTGAATTCCAGCCCTGCCCTAGGGGAATCCTACAGAGGCTGCTTCAGAGAGGAGAAAGGGGAGGTGAAGAAAGTGTAAGGAACTGCAGGAAGGGGAGGGAAAACATCTGCCCAGGGACTGGGGGAGGAAACAAAGCGAGCTTTCTTCAAGTTTGCAATGCATCTATCGAAGTTTTTAAGCGTTCACATACTAAGTAACAGTAGATTCCCACTTCACAGTTTGGGAACCAGCTACGCCATCAATCAGTACCGCTTCTTCGATTTATTTCCAAACATGGGAGCCAAGGCACACCGTTAGACAAACTTGAATCACAGCAGTGTTTTAGCACGATCAGAATATCCTCTAAGAACACACTGCCCTTTATGAGATATTTCAACCCCCAGAGGCTCCTACATCTTTTTTAAATTAAGCTGTTTCATTAAAAACAGTGATAACCTGTTGCTTTAAAAAAAAAACCAACAACAAAACCAACCAAACAAAAAACACTTCTAAAGTAATTTTAAAATTTATCATTGAAAAGCCTCTGAGGTTTCCAAAATTTTAATCTAATTTCTTGGTCTATTAATAATTGTTAAAAGGCCAAAAATCATTATTTGCAGCACCTTTGAAGGACTCCTGCAGAGGATCTAAATGCGTAAATGCAGAATACGAAGGAACCCCATAAATAGCTTATACTGTAGTACAGTAAAAAAGGAACTTCCCACTTACCAACTGTTGAATAACTCTTTCCACCAAAGCTGAAAAACTGGTGTCCTCACTCTCTCTGTTGTCATACATGTATTTGATCAATTTGGGGATTGTTTCTGTGTCTGTTTCAGATTCGAATTCATAGCCTTTGCTCTCCTGAAATATCATATAGAAGAGTAAAAAGTGTTTTCATCCTCAGGCAAGAAACACTGAAGAGCCCTTCAGCTGTCTCCCACCAGAAACTGCACAGCAAGAGACTGCTTTGAGCACTACACTGGAAGTGGATATATATCACTATAGACAAAAAAGAAAGACTTATCCTGTCATAACCTGCCCTTTGAGAAATACTGTAATAAAACAGGGAGTAAGACTTGCTCAGCATCCATCAAGCAACAAGAGACAGGAGGGAGCCCACTCCACTCACCCTCTCAAACAACTTCAGCACTAATTGCTGCTCAACTCAGAAGTACTTCACATTTACAATTGCAAGAAGATATTTTACTTCTGTGTATGTTTATTAGGCAGGCTCCTTCATGATACTATTTTATAGATGATATCCAGAACCTCGCATTCAGATTCAAAGTCATGAATGATCTGACAGTAGCTGGTGTGACATTTAATTTCTAGTTTTAGAATCAAGTTACCACAGACTCACCAGAAATTTTCTCAGGTCCTTATAATTTGTGATGATTCCATTATGGATAACAACGAATTCTAAAAGGAAAAAAAAAAATACTTCAGTAAGGGAAAATTAAGATAACTAACTCAGAACACAAAATTAGAGAGGAAAAAAGCTTAGAAGTACACTAGAAACTACCTGCTACAGCTTTCAGACCTACAGTTTATCATAACATGGACAACAGAGAGCAGACGCTTACAAATTCTGAAGGCATATGAAAATTGTTCCAAATCTTCAAGATGGTTTTAAACTACAGCCAGTAGAATAGCACCGAGCCATCTCAAGTGAAAAATGATAGGAAAGCTCCCTTTTCCAGCCCAGACAATATTGATGCACTTACATTTTAAGACACCTTTTAAAACAAGAATGTTGTCTTTTGACTAACTTGCATCAGTTTTCAGAAAACAGATCTTATTAATCTTTTACGTTGTTATTTTAGCCTGAAAAGATGCTATTTTATTGTAAAAGCGTCTAACCTAGATAGAATAGCAACAGCTTAGCCCTAGTATACAAAATAGACACCATAAAGCCAGTAAGAAAAGAGTGCATATGTACATACTATGTGGGTTCAGCCATTTCAGATTCACACAGTTCCAGAGAGCAGCAGAGATTACGCACCGTTCCTTTTATCTGATCTCTGAGGGTGACTGTTTATTGCACTTGGTACTCCGTGGGTCGCCCAGCGGGTATGAGCAATTCCAAAATGTGTTTCAAAATCTGCTTTTGCGTCCAGGTCATCTTGTTCTATACACAAGAAATTCAGTTAATTGCGTATTTAAAGTTGACCCTCTCTCTCACACACACACACAACTAGTAAAACACCAAGAGAATTCCTGCAGGCAAAACACTAGAAGTTATCTTCTGGCTTTCTTTTTAAACCATTTGCTTTCTTGACATTGCACTTCAGATAGTTCAAGCTACTGTGATTAAAACTTTGTTTGCCAAGACTCAAGCATTTTCAGCCAATAGTAACAGCTAGGCTAACAGACCACATTACTACAAATTATAATGTAAACGTATTAAAACACAACTTCAGCTCCTCACAGATGGAAGCACTGCATAAAGCAGATTGTGATGACAGCCAGATGCTTAAATGCTCGTAAATTCTGTCAAGAGTCCATGTTCCGACATTTCAGCTACCAAGCACAGAAATCATCCCAGTAAAGCACCAAGGGAGCCCGGGTCTTGAACAAAGAAGCAACCAAAAGAGGGGAGAATAGACTGATAATTTCACAGCACTATACTTAAAGATCTATTTGCTTTTGAAGTGCAGATTTGGAGGGCACAAACAATCTGCCATTGGATTACACAGCGCAGTTATGTCTGGTACAAAATCATAATGGTAATTTCATGGTCTGACTCTCTGCTGAGATGCAGATACTGTCCAACTGGGAGGCCAAAGTAAAGGGGTAATTTTTAAGATACCTACTGTGCAACTCTTCTTCCAGGGCCTTTACTTTTCCTCTTTTCTTAACTAGTTTGATGAACCTTTCTTTATCTTCATTATTATTTCCATCAATTGCCACTCCTACAATAAAGGACACAGTCACAAATATTTCATCCTTTCACTGGGACTCGAGCACAAAAAAAGCTGAGGCACAAACTACACGACCCTGTATGAAGTTGTTCTTCCTCACACCCTGTTTGCTTTGCTTCTGTGTACTAAACCTCAACCACCATCTGATTACAGAGCTAAACATCCAATTTAAAGTCCTGAGAATAGCTAAAGAAGAAAATCCAAAATAATCGAGCTAATTAGTTCTAATCTTTCAATCTGCAGGACAAAAAAAAAAATAAATTAAGGGAAATCCAACACACAGAAGTTAAAACCACCCAAAAAGTCACATAAGTAGCTACTGGTTGCTAAAATTATTTTGTTGAGTTAGTTTACATACCTGCAGAGTCATAGCCTCTGTATTCCAGTCTCTGTAATCCTTTTATCAGGGTTTCAAATATTTCCTTCCGAGTCCGAGGCACTCTGTAGTTTAGATAAGCAAAAATTCCTGTTTAAGGAGAAAAGGGGAGGGAGGAAAAAAAGAAGCAAAGGTTTTTTAGAGTTTGTATCCCTTCAGACTCAATTCAAAACCCTTTAAAACTAGCATCACAGAGAAGAGGGACCCCACCTCCCATTTAGTACAATTCTTCCTACTGCGTTTTTAAATGGAAAGAGTTCAAATACAATAAAGGAATCAGGACCTTCATTTTTACCACGCAAACATAAACGCTTTCCTGGCCAGTTTCACTCTCCTCATGTTACCCACCAAGAGTTAAACAGTTGAGAGAGCTTAAAAAAAAATTCTACTTTACATGAAAACCACAGCTGAAAATGGGAACATTGTGATCTATTTCATATCCAGATTTAAAACTAGACATTCAAAGAAGGAATATATTCACCAGTACTAACACAAGGAGACTTTTGTAATCAAAGTCACGGCCTTAAATACCCATGGGTAGGTACTAGGCACAACATCTTATTTCTGAAAGGCTCCAGCTTAATCCCGTACACAACAGTCACTTCAGCGGGAAGAGAATAGGGAAGAAAACATAAAGAAAGGGCAGAAGTCAAAAGGATAGGCCAACAAAGGAAAGCGACAGAAGATACAAAACCAGGGTCACCCAAAAACCAAGCATTCATTCTGCGGTGCCTCGGCACAAGGCTGCCTGCCAAACCCAACACATGGGAGACACGGGATCCGTGTCCTTGCCCTGTGTTACTCAGGTCAACTCCAGGGAGGCATCACAGAAAGACAGAGCTCACTCCTTGCCCACTCGGCAACCAGAGCCCGGAGGAGTCTGTCAGTCTGATCCTTCTCTTGAATAGACCACTCATCCACCAAGAAGTGGCTTTTTTTTTTAAATTTTTGGGTTGGTTCTCCCCTTCCACACAGTTTGCTTTTTTTTTTTTTTTTTTTGGTAGGCAAAAGTACACAAGCATTTTTTTCACTAAAAGGAGTTTGGGGGATATAACTTTATCTTTAGAAATGGTGTAATAAAAAGGTCACCTGCAAAGGAAAACACAACCATTCCTTTGCCTACTGCTTTTTTGGGGACTTCTGCATTTATAAGGATAGATCACGCCTTTTTATTAACTCTTGCAAATCTGTACCCCGATAAAACCAAAACTTCTAATTTCACTGTTTCTCCAAACAACAAGTCAGGACTGGAGACTACAGTTAGCAAAAACCAGACTTTAAGAGCTGAACAGATAAGCAGTTCAGACAAGCAAATGTTTTAAATAGAGAAAGCCTTTGTTTGAAATTTAACACCCTCTTCCCCTTCAATTAAGGCATTTGAACCGTAAATGGCTGTAAAGAAGCTGTTATAATGATACACCAATAAATCTCCCTTTTAAATATTGTTGTGAATTCAGTTACTCCACTGGTTTTAAGACATTAAAACTGCTGATTTGACAGTGAGACTAAAAGACTACTACATTGGTCCCTGAATTTATCTTGGAAGGATTAAAGGGTGGAAAATGCTTTTCTGCTACAGAAGTGAGATTTATGAGGAGCCCAGCCTAATTATTTCTAGAGTGTCCAACATTAACGGGGATATTAAGACAATAGTTGCACTTAAAAGAGGTATTTGGGAATTTGAACAGCTAAATACTGTTCTTCATGGACGTTTTGAAAAATATTGCCTCCGGTTATATACAGTCACCTTAGACTGAGAGGTTGCTGATCATTTTTCCAGACAGATATTTACCGTTCTCTGGCACTAACCACTAACCTCAAGAGAAGCATTCTTCAATTTCTTCAATACAAATTTCTCAACATCATTCCAGAACATTGCTACACACCTCATTTCAGATCCAACTCTACTTTCTAGGCCAGATTTCACAACGTATTTAAGAAGCATCAGCCTTGTATGTTCCATGTGGCATCTCTGACTACACAGAGCTCCAGGAAACACCTTCCTCCGGGACTGTCCTTACAATGCTACCAGTGTGCTGCAATTGTTAAAAAGATCCTTGTTTCCAGGGAACTGTAGCTGTGCCTCCACACACGTGAATTAGAAGACGCAAGAAGTCACCAGAGGCCACTTAGAATGAAAGCAATAGCTGCAGCCTGACTTCTCAAGGAATATATTATAAAATCCTTCAGTTAAAGGAAATAAATCATCCTCTCAGCGCTGTTTCTCCAGTGCTTTTCTGTTTCATGATTTACCCACTTGCATGTTTTCTTCCCTACTCAGTCATCTTTTTGGCTAGATTTAAAGCACATTGCTCAACTCACGGAGGAACAACTTTCGATAAAGACTTCTTGTAGCTTAATTCCTTCTGGAAGCAAACCAATATGACTGAATCTTAAGTTGAATCATGCTCATGACAAGAGAGTTTTGTGATGCTCGCAAGTTACTTTATGATGGCATCCTCAAGCTATTAGATACCATTTCCAAGCTTCCATCTCTCCTCCCCAGTGAAGACTCAAGCACTCTCCAAGCTAATGCAATACTGAAGTGCTATGTATCAAGTAAAGTAATGCTTATTTGTCAGCACAGCATAAGCAATGAAATATTTTCTTAAGTCATACATACAAACATAGAATCCAATGAAAGCATTTAAGAAGTGTTTTACTAGTGCATTGCTCTCTTGACCTGAATGCTAAATCTAGTATATAACTTTCCATAATTACAGAGTTTGCAAACAAGCATGAACTAGGTCAACCATGTACGGCTTACCTTTAGAATCAGATACTCCAAACACAAACAAAAGGTTGTCAAAATATTACTAAAACCAGCTTTAATCAGGTGCAGACACTGAACGCAAGGCTCTCCCTTTATGCGCGTATCAAGACTTTACAGTTTCCCCTTTCCCTTTCAGGATTGCAAGCAGAGCTTCAAGAGGAGGAAAAATTAATTGAGTACTTTTTGGCAGGAAAAATCTACAAGAACTCTTGCAATTCCAAGACTTCACCAAAAACAAGAAGGGGGCAGCCTACACTTTAAGACTGAACAAAATTAATTATTTAAAAAAAAAATAAAAGGATGCCTTTACTGGGGTAAGGACATTGTTGATGCCAGGAACTTAGCTTTGAGAATGTCCCAGTCTAAACTTTCGTATCCTTGAGAAACCAATTTTGATTTAAAATAGGTGGATAATCAGCTTAAAAGCTTTTTACCTGCTTTTTAAACCCTGGATTCTTTTGCTATACTATTTTCTTAAGTGCAAGTGTGATAACATCTCAATTACATTTCCTAAAGAACATGTTTATGGATGCATTTAATGACCTATGTATTTTCAAAACAGAAAACAATGGGTTTAAATCTTTATGTGTCAGGGAAAACACAATAGGACCCAGTTTCAACACTTACACCTGGAAAGATACGCAAAAATAAAATCAACAACAACAAAGAAGTAATTTTGAAACTCTTGGTTGCAACCTCAAGAACTCCTAAGGCAGATCAGCCTAGCAAGGGAAGATAAGGGGCATCTTTCATGATAACAAACTCATGTAAAAGGTCTCCAAATGTCGATGGGAAGAAAACTAGCACTACTGTCACCGCACTTCATGAGCTCTCTTTGCCATTTCATCCCCAGTCAGTCACTCCACCTCAAACTAGACGTTTTACCAAACTCATTTAGCACTGCTAACACCCTCATTTCCCAATCAGCCCAGATCTGCTAAGGTTTTTTGATGCTACCATCACATGTCTCACCGCTTCATGCTTGCCACCAACACCTTTGGTTTGCTTCGGCACCGAGCCAAGTCTCTCACCTGAAGGGGTTTTGTTAGAAGACACTGAGTTTGCCCCATTGATAGCGACCCGAGAGTCACGTAGGAGCTCAAATATCACCTCCAGTTTCCATGCAAGCGAAAGAGGCTTACTGGAGTCCTTGCTCCTTCTGAGGTTGAAATTAAAGAGGACGTGGAGGCAGGGCAAAGAACATCCAACTTAGAAAGTACATTTTTGGGAGCAGTAACTCAAGTCACTTTCAGTCTGTGTCTCACAAAAGAACTTCTGTTCACGATGGCTAAGAAGTACACGCACAAGATTTTTTCTACTTTCAACAAAAGTATCCTCCCAGATCTGAAAGGAGTTTTCAGTGAAAAAAAATGGTAAAGTTTCGCTAAAATTTCCTCCATTAACTAAAATCACCATCTTCGGAGCCCGCACTTTGATTTTAATCTGATCCAACGCGTATTTAAGCAACTGTATGTGCACTGTTGGCGTTATCTTCACCATCTCATCTTTATTAGATAAAGGAAGGTGAACAAACTCACATCAGGTAAGAATTAAGTTCCTTCACCGCCTTTGTTCCAAAACCACAGACCCTTCCCATGGCGGCGGCTGGGAAGGGAGTCACAGCTGATGCCCGGTCCCGGGGAGCACCGTGGAGGCTGGATGCCAGCCCGGGCAGTGATGCCCCCAGGCACAGAGACCAGCAAAGGTGAACACCCCCGGGACACCCTCGGAGCAGCCGGGCATTGGGAACGGGATTTTCCCATCCCAAGTCCCCGGGACAAGCCGCCAGACACGGAGAACACCGAGAAGCCAAGCTGTGAGGGGCAGAAAGTAAATCTCCTTTCCTCAGGAGGACGGAGGAGCTTCACCTTTACCTGCCACCGCTGCAGGAGCCGGTCATTCCCCCTTCCCACCCCCACAAAGCGGGTACGGCGGGGCCGGTCCCCAACGAACCCGCTGCGACGGCGGGGACCGCTCTGTCAGAGCGGGGCAGCCCCGCACCCCTCCGCCCGGGGACAAAGCGGCCCTTGTCCCCCCCTCCACCGCCCCGCCAGAAGAGGCGGCCGGCACAGGCAGCCCTCGCTCCTACCAGCCACCGCCGGCTCCGGAGGGCGAAGGGCCGCGGCGGGCCCCCTGACGGCCCCGTCACTCACCGCACATGGTCGCGCCACACGATCCTCCCCGCTGACAGGAAACGCGGCTCCCGCCCGACGGCCCGGCTGGGGGACTGCCGCCGCCTCCCCGGCTCTTATAGAGCGCGGCCGGCTCGGCCCCTGCCTTCCCGCTCATTGGCCGGGCAGCGGGAGCCGGGGCCGCTCCGCCCGGGGCCCTCGAGCGGCTGCACGGCGGGGGGCAGAGCCCCGGCGCGGAGGCGGCCCCGGGGGCGGGAGGGGGACGCGGAGGTTCGCGCCCTGCCCCCGGCCCAGCCCTGCCCCGCCTCGACCCTTCCGGGGGCCCCGAGGGCTGTGGCGGGCGGTGGGTCTGATGGGTTCTTCAGAGGGATAGAGCCGGCCGGGGGGCGATGGAGTCCGTCCTGTCAGGGCAATATGGCCGGGCCTGAGGCGGAGGGGCAGGGTAGCCCCTCAACGAGCTTGGCAGGGGAAGGTCCTCCGTCCCGTTTTCCAGTCTGTTCGGCCACAAGCATTTAGAAACACATTCTTAGCAGCCAGCTTCCATCTGCAGAGGCCAGGGCTGAGGGCACCTGTGTTGGTGCTCGGTTGAACCATGGCCACACACGAGGGTCATCCACCTGTAGAGAGCCTTGTTCTGCAGCATGCCAACAAACTCCTGGTCACTCTGTGTGGTCACCTCCATTCATCTGATAAGAAAGAGACTTAAAATGGGCTCCAGGAGCCTCCTCTGGCCTCTTCATGCAAGGCTGGGCTCTCTGGGGGGCAGATGACCGTGAGGGTGATGGTGGCCACAGGCCCTGACCCGGCCTCCATCGTTGCAGGGCGCACCTCAGCCCAGGCCTGGTCCTGCTGGCCCAAGCTTTATCTGCTTCTTCTGAAGAAATTTGTGATGTCTCATCTCGGGGAACCTCCTCCAAGCAAAGGGAACAGTGGCTTTTAGAGCAAGTGCCTGGTGGCCTCCTTGGGACTGCCGGCATCCACAGAAGTAGCTCAGGCCGCTATTTGAACAAAGGATTTCTAGCCCCAATTTGAACAAATGTGTTTTTTTAAAATACATGAAGTTTCAGGATGATTTCCCCTGCTTATAAGCTGCTTCTTCCTTATTAAAACATACCAAAATATCTCATATCCTTCAAACTTTGTCACTTTTCGTGGAGAGGTTGAATGGAGGATGAAGATTGGAACGTCAACATTTCAGCTGCAAAAAATCGTAGTTTTTTTTGTAGTTTTTTCTGCCACTAAGAAAGGGAAACTACGTCTCAAGGCAAAAACCTAGATTTAAAGTATTTTCAAGTCATAAAATCAAAGAAAATAGTGTTAGAAATTCTGCTTTAAATTAGTTTATGAGAAGGAACGTGAAACAGCAATGCACACCATGCTCGGTAAAAAACAGGTTTGTTTTCCTTCTCCTCCCCCCAGGATAAGACCAAAGAGGCCCATGATTTTTCACCGGTTTAGTCCCCGCTTTGCCACTGACCTGCCGTGTGACATCAGGCAAGTCATTTTGACACTCCATTCCAGTTTTTCCTGTCTGTTCGGGTTACTTTGCTCCTTCTCTGAAGCAATCACTGATCTTGTTTCCCCCAATCCAGCTCAAGCAGAGGGGGAGGTTCCTGATCTCAGCTTCACTTGTTAAGTAGCATTGCCATTCAGATTAAATTACATACAGTGAAGGTAAACTTATTTTTTCTCCCAGTGCAACATGGATTTTAACTAATGAGTACTGGAGAGAGTGGGAAAGAAGCACTTTTTTTTTTTTTTTTTTTCAAACAAAAAAAACATCACTGCCACGCTAATTGCAAAAGATCACGAGTCAGAGCCCAAAATTTCACTCATGCAAGACATTTCATGTTTCCCTGTGACATTCCCAGGGAGAAAGCTAAACAGAAATGAGGCTCAACTGCAAGTATAAACTGAATTAATTAGTGGTTAACTTGTCACTTTGATAACTTACCAATCAACACTTCCCAGACTCATCTGTCTCATGCCATCCAGCTTTTTCATGACTTTTTGGAAGTATATTAGAGAACACAGTAGTTGTATTTACTGCTGGGTTTGTTTGTCAAAGGGACAGATTTTACACCACTCGGATGAGATAATCGAACTGATCCCATCTCATCTCAAAACTCGTTAAAAGTCTAGAAGCCAAAATAAAGGAAAACATAATCTACCATATTCGACACAAGAAGGCTGTAGCAATTCTGCTGTTCTCTGTCTCAGGAGACTGTTAAAAAAACCAAAGCTGATAGCACTTGTGCCAAAGAATTTGTAAATTGAAGATTGCCATTTTCATGCTATAAGAGACACGCATCTAAGAAGCCACAAGGAGATCAACTGATGTGACTTCCCACAAAAGTCTGAACACAAATCTGAGTGATACTGTAGGGATCAGGAAAATTTGCTCAGCTACTTCTTCCTTTTTTCTGTCGTCACACAAGTCATCAAAACTCAAAGTAGGAGACAGTAGGGTGCGGTACGGAGAATGCTGTATCACTGATCTAGTGTCAGGTCACGAGGAAGTTGCCTGGGGCACCAGTAGGCAAAGGCGAGGAGCAATGAAAATCATTCAGGATGTTGTTGGGAAAGAAGAAGGATTTATGCTTAGGCTCTCTCTGAGCCTAGTGCAGATACTAGTTATTACGGCGTTTATGATCTGCCCCGAAAAGCAGCCCGCAGCATTTTAAGGACAGGTATGTCAAACTGCATCTACGTATTCAAGAGCTTCAGATATATATCTAAATACTGTGTTATACCTTGTTCTGTTCCGTGCTAGACACCAAAGGGGACTGAATTTCCTACTGAGGAGTTTCAGTAAATTCAGTTGTCCCAGGGAGTGAAAGGACCAAAACACTAGTTAGTAAACAGGGGCAGAAAAAGTAGTAGTGGATGTGAACTGCGAAAAGGAAGAGCTGTGATAAATATCAGGAAAAAAATCAGGAGGAGCAGTTACACAATGGAACAGGCTGCAAAAGCTGGTTTATGGCCCTTTCATTGGTGACACTGCTGGAGCAGACCGTGTCCTGTGAGGCACCACTAGAGTGAGTGATCTGTGTGTGGTGCGAAGGATGATGGGTGACCAAATGGGAGTCCCCTCTGACTCCAGCACTTCTATGGTTATAGCTGGGTTATAAAACGCCTTTTAAATTACCTTTTTGGACTGCTGGTTGAGTGGCTACAACATTTTCTAAGAACTAATAGCCTGATGCTACATTCATACTAGAATACAAAGCACATTACCAGTGACAATTTGTTATTTTAGGTTTTTATATATACAAAAAAGAAAGAAATAACGAACTGGAGAAAAAGAGCACTAGGAAGGATTCCCTTGAAGAGTTTTTCTTGCTTTGAAACATGAAAGTTGAGAGACCAAAAGCAGCCATCGTACATTACAGACCATCATCCCCCTCAACTAGACTCCTGCACTTCTGCAATTTTTAGGTATTACTCCTAATAAAAATATTTAAAACAGTGAGAAAAGCTGAGCACTCCCATCACCATCACTTTAAGTTTAAAAAAAGGGATAGAGTTATTCCATACCAAGGCTCTCAAGAATATTTGGGCTGCCAGCTTGATCTGGATTTCGCTCCCATTTCTTCCCAGTCTGATACCGGTGTCTGCTAACTAGGAGTCACTCCAGTGAAACCAAATTTCACCTGTAGAAAAAACAAATATGAGGGGCTGACCTTGGTGGCATCTGAAGGAGGTTGGGCTGTGCGTGGTGTGGAGCCCGTGTGCTTTGGGACAGGACACAGCTACGTGGGAAAGGCCGCCCGCCCTCCACATCCATCTCAGCTCCACAGCGAGTTCTGCAGAGAACTGGGAAGTGCCTTTGAAGTGAAGACAGCAACACCTTTCTTCTGCTGAGAAGTTCAAAGGGGAGGAAAACGTGTTATATTGATGGTTCTCTCAGCAGAGGTGTCAGCTAACAAGTCACCTAGGATCTGTCTAGGACTAAGGAGCTGGTATTTTCAATTTAAGAGCACATAATAGTAATTAACAGCGTTTCATTTGAGAACAGAGCAGAGTTAATCATCATTCGTCGCTGTCAGACAGCTGTCTTTGAAATGCTAAAAATTATGTGTGTTAGGAGGAGTTGCGCGTAAATGTGAATCAACATCATACCTGTGATTGAGAATTAAGTAACCACGATTTAATTCAATGACAGCTTTTCAGCAGAATTGTCGTGATAAGCATATGTAATGTAAAACCAACACAGCTAATTAACTAGATTTTAAATACTTTAAAAACACAAAGGCGCATTTGGTAATAATTCATCTAAGGCATTATGTTCTAAATAGCACTAAGCAGTTTCCTGAGTTTTTGATGTAAATTCCTCATAACAGGAGCTACAAATAAGTTAATGGGAAGTGTCAGGGAGACAAAGAAATGTTTGGAAAAATCTGTAGCTTTTGGTACTGGATTACTTTTCTCAGCCTGTTGTGTGGTCCCTTCAGGTCAAGAGTGAGAAATGCTGACAGAGCAATACTGATAGCTGTAGGCCTGCCCTCCCCTGCCCCATTTCTGGGGATCAGGACCATTCACTCAGTATTTTTCATGAATACAAGATTCTCACAGGTCATGCAGGGTTGGAAGGAGCAAAGCCAGCTACTTGCCATAGCTGGGCAGAGCATGCCCGTATAAGAAGTCAAGAAGTTTAAATTCCAAAGGAAAAGAAAGCATTAAAAGAAATCCATAGTTCTTTCCAGTCTACGCCAAATTATGGCTTCACTGAAAGTGATTATAAAATCAAACAGGTACTGCAGCTACAGCTGTATATGGCTTATAACAGCTACATCCCACCATAAGACCGTCCACGGCATCACCTCTTCCTTCTCCACCACAGGAAAGCCTTGGACTCCTTCCCCAGCTCCCCCAGATCCCTCCTGGCAGCAGCCAAACCACCCTCCAAGCGCAATAATTCGGCACTTCCCGAGCCACGCTGGCTCACTCGACACCACAGAGCAGGGTGAAGCACAACTTCTGCCCTCCTCTGCTTAATTTTATTTCTGAGCGTATGAACCCGGCTTGCTATTTTGGTAAGAACAATTTCGTTCCACTCTTCTCTTGGTTTGTTTTCACAGCTTTAATACTTCAAGGATTTAGACTGGCCTTCGAAAGGAACACCTTTGAAGCTAGAAAATAGTTTTGCTGCTGGCTGCCCTCCAGTTTGCCCTTTAGACAGTTCTCTGGCAAGAAGCTTCTGATTTTGCAAATCAAAACCTGCTGTTTTGCAGAGCACAAACCTGCACTGTCCACAGAGCGAGGCAAGGGGATGCTAAATAACAGCCCAAGATTCTCCACCATCTCACCCCCCAACATTGCTCCTGCCACCGCTGCCCAGCAAGAAGCTGCTACGGCAGCAACTGGAGGGAAGCAGGGTGCTGGGAGTATGAGTTCCTTTCGTACAGCTCCAGTTATCAGCAGTTCTAGACTAAAAGGAGACAAATCCAAATTTCTAAAAGCAGCCCGTATAACAAGATGCATCTGGCTTTCCCTCACACTATCACTTTTCCCTATCACTTCCTTCTAGGATTGTAGACAGGCATCGAAAGGTTACATACTGGGAACCTACACAGTACTCCCCTTCCCCTTTTTCTCCCATTTGGGATTAAAAAAAAATAAATAGGGGGAGCCAGATTCAAGATACAGCAGTAATTTTTAAGACTGGTGTATTTAACACTGCAGCTGCTGTGTTACTGTTTATTTAAAAAGAGGCTGAAAGTAAAGTACCTCGTGCCTGAACACCACTAAATGCCCACAGGTGACCAGAGATTCCCCAGCTTTAATAAATATATAAACAGTTATGATAGATATGTGATGCTATTTGTTTAGCAACTGATAAGTGATTGAAAGAAACTCATTTCACAGGTGGCTTATTTTCAGTCCTGGAGTCACAGCTATGCACTAATATCTGCTCTTACCTACACTTTCTATATTTTTCCTTTTTAAATGCTCAACACAAATCACAGCTACAGCTTAAGTTGTTTTTCTAACAGCTTATGGTCTTGTTCTTTTGGCAGCTTATTCAAAGAAAAATGATACAAGCTATGCTTAAAGGGAATAATTCATTTTCTTTCACTGCCAATTAACGACCCTTCTCTATCTCTATTTCTAGAGTTTGGGGGTTGTTAGATCTGCCTGCCATAATCTACCAGTTGCCAAAATCAAGTTTGGACACAAGAAATAAGGAGATGGCACATGGGGGATTTCAGGATAATTTTTTTATCACCAGCCACATGCAAACCCAGTTTGGTTCTTGGGCAGTTCCTCGGTCCTAGGGACTAGGAAATAACACAGAGCATCAGTTTGTTCCCTACAGACACAGCACTGCTATAGGACAGGGTGATGGAGGCTGCTGAGCAGAAGTTACATGTTAATAAATTAACAAAGTGCTGTACAACCTATGGCAAGTGTGCAGGATGTTAACCTTAAGTTGGCATGAAGGTGGAGGAGAAGATGTGCAGCTCCCTGACTTGTCCCCTACGGTGCCTGTCCCACACCAGCCCCCACCTCTGCCACTGCCACCGCTCAGTCAGGCTGTATGTGCTACATATTACCCTGTATGTGCTAAAAGCATCGTAAGTTCATGAGAAATTTTCAAATAAGAAACCATTCTATTTTATATCGCACATCTTCTGAGTTCATTTACAGTGAGCGGAACTAAAAGGGGGGGTCCAGAGAAGGACAATGAAGCTGGTGAGGGGTCTGGAGAATAAGTCTTGTGAGGAGTAGCTGAGGGAGCTGGGGGTGTTCAGCCTGGAGAAAATAAGGCTGAGGGGAGACCTTCTCACTCTCTACAACTCCCTGAAAGGAGGGTGTAGCCAGGGGGGGTCGGTCTCTTCTCTCAAGTCACAGCCAATAGGACAAGAGGAAATGGCCTCAAGTTGCACCAGGGGAGGTTTAGGATGGATATTAAGAAAGATTTTTACACTGAAAGGGTTATTAAGCATTGGAATGGGCTGCCCAGGGAGGTGGTTGAGGCACCATCCCTGGAGGTATTTAAAAGACAGGTTGACATAGCGCTTAGAGACATGGTTTAGTGGTTTTTGTCAGTTCGGTTGATGGTTGGACTAGATGAACTTAAAAGTGCCTTCCAACCTGGGCAATTCTGTTATTCTAAAAGAAGGAAGAAGGAAGAGCTTCACAGTCTGTCTTGCATCTGCCACTGGAGTTGGAACAAGAACTCCCATGCTGGGAACCGAAGGCGATGCTCTTTAGGGAAGACCGTGGGTTCACCACGCAAGCACCAGCACCCTTGGCACTGAGGACTTTGGCTTTGCAGCCATTCCCATGAAGCATCATTTGCTTTTTGAACTGGGTCACACTAAGGAAATCCCAGCTAAGAGTCTTTGCCTTTTCCAAGAAATGGAGGATTAGCGTCTGCCATAATTACACATTCCAGTTTACAGAAAAAAAATAAAAGTTCCGATCTTGTTTTCTCTGAGTCACATTGTTTACTGGCTGCCTCCGAGTGAGGAGCACAGATGTTTAGTGAAGTAACAAGCCACAGCACCCTCCCTGCGCTGTGGCTGAGAGATGAGGGATGCAGAGGGGTTAGATAGAACTTTAGCTCCAACTGGCAAGAGTCATCGTCCTGTCCAGATCTGGGCAAAGCTTTCCTGTGACATGACTCCTGCCTTGAGGCTGCTCTGACGCATTGAATCTGTGGCCCCCCCTGCCTGCAAAGGAGGATAAAACCTAACTCAGCTTGGAATCCAAGACCACTAAGAATGAGAAGCAGGAACAAAGATATATATATATTTTTTTTTCCCCAAGCAACTGAGTCTCCCAGTCCTGGAGAAGTTTACCTAACGCTTCTAAAGTCCCAGGCAAAATAGTTTTGTTAGTCTGTGTTTACATAAGGCTTAAAGGATTTCCCAGACTGTAGGTGTGCGTAAACCACCTTGTCATTCACAAGAAACGCAGCTTCCAGAAGCTCATGTTGAAATATCTTTTGTTGCAGATCCACGGTGTGTGCAGAAAAAAAAAGAAATGAGCAGTAGAGGTTTCACATGCACATTTTCCCCGCTCCACCTCCCGTTAGTTATTCAAAAGGCGGCTCTGCAAAGCCTTGTTATTTGTTAACGGTGTCACTTGGGCTTGTCAGAAAGCTGTTGGCCCTGGACCAGAGCCCAGACTCTCCTGCAGCTTAGCATCAGAGGAGTGTAACGAGAGAGGAAATATTTGTTGTCTGAAGGGTTCTGGGAAGTAACATGGCAGGGAAGGGTGGCTCCTGGGGCAGGCTTGGGGTACAGGACCTCAAGGAAAACACTCTAGGAATGAGTTGCCAAGAGCTGGGACAATGTCATTGTCCTCCCCCCCAAAAAAAGGGGGAGCCTGGAGCAACAAATCTAGATGATGGGAATGGATGGAAAAAACCTACAAAGTGGGAGAAACAGCTGTGAGACTCTGAGAAGGGAGAGCTCGAAGCAGAACCTGGCTAAGAGCTCTGTGCCAGGGTGGTAGGCATACATACATTTAACTCTTATAAAGACTTTTTCACTTCCCCCAAAATAATTCAACTTCCAGCTTCTTCCAGGCAATCACATTATTGAAATGCTGCAGTCTGCTTTTGCTAAGTGCCTAGAAACAAATTGATCCAATAAGTGCAAGCACAAAACTCCACCTTTCCAGAACGCAGCACCACATCATCAAAAAGCTTTGCTCCTGCCTGGAGTCAGGATCTCACAGGTTAATATTTGCTGTGCAGTTTTTATTTCTGTGCAGGTTTCCTGTGTGTTTTTTGGTAGGAGAAAAAGATCCTTGTAGGGAAAACTACATAGTTTGAACTCTTCAGTGAATAAATTAACATCACTTCACCCGTCTCCTCCCCTTTCCTTTCCAAGGTTAGCACAACAACAGTCTTTAGTAGCAAGTGTCCTGTTAGCGTTCTTCAAATAAACCTGAATTTCAGAGAAGCTCTTAAGAGGTCATTTTCTCAGTAAAGGTTTGCTCTCTCAGATAAAACAAACCAGGAAAAGGAAATTCACAAGTGTTTCATTTTTCTGTCCGGTCACTGATTTGGTAAAAGAGAGCAAAGAAACTCTTTCACACCCCTCACTATGAATTTTCAGCTCTGTTTGCTTTGACTTCTTGTAGCCAAGCCAAGGAAGAAAAAAAAAAAATAAAAAAACCCAAACACAAAACCAAAACCAACCCACGTCTGAAAATTTCCACTAATGAATTCCAGACTCTGGGGCTGCAAAGCCATTTGCTTTCTCCCAAGTCATGTTGTCAACAACTGAGCACAGCTGTATGAAGGGCAACAAAATATTATAGTTACTTGTGTTTCTACACCCCCAAATTTACAGGCTTATTGAAGTACATTAGAGAAAGCCAAAAGATTCAATGCAAGCCTTTATCACTACCTTTACCTTTGCAAAAACCAGCAATATTACTCTGATCCCATTGAGCAGACAGGTAACAGAGGTGACCCATCTTCTCTGGTTTTGCACAATCTTCTAAGAAAGAGCCAGTGGCCAGCAAAGCTCCCTCCCAGGGCTTTTAACATCCAGGCTGGCAGGCAGGAGTTGGGATGCTGCACATTAATGATGATAACGAGCTCAGAGTCTCTTCTGGTGTACCTGGCCAGCAAGCTCTCAAGGAGACAGTGTGCATTGAGTTATGGTGTCTTTCAAACTAAATCATTGCATCAGCATTACAAACAGCCTGATCAATTCTTTTGTCCAGCTCTGAGGCTGTGACATCTGTCTACAAGTCTGCTAATGACTGTCGCTGTGTAGTGTAAGGTCAATATCTTGGTTTGCTCACATGAACGTGAGGTGACACCACAGAGCAACCTCTGTGAGAGCAGCAGCCATCACCCCCCATCATACTCATTTGATGGAAAGAACCCGATTAAAGCACTAGCACTAAACCCTTTCCTCTTTTGAAAAATTGTATGGGATCTTTAGTGACTTTGAGAGGATCAGGACCACCTTTCCACACCTTACCTGCTGACGCCAGCTCCAGCAGCACAGGGTTCCTGGTCACACATTGGGCGTTGTTTTAAGGCAAGGGCATCAGCACTGAGATGTGACAGCAAAGGCACCAGCCAGAGCCAGCTTCTGCCAGTAACACACGGCTTCCCACCACAAATCACACTGGGCAGCCATTCTTGAATAGGGCAGGGCTTTTATCTTTTGCCTCTGGAAGGTGGTTTCTAAGTAAACTTTCTTCAGACACACAGTTGAAGTGATTGCTTCTTACCTTCAGCCCAGTAAGAGCCTCCTCATCAACTCTAGAGACAAATACTGAGAGGTAAATAAAGTTGTAGCAAAGTCTAATTCTGGTATCTTTGAGGGCTCTATCCCTAAATGCAACTTCTTCCATAAAAAGTCCTAGATGCATTTGTAATTTTTAAGGAAAAGCAAACTAATTAATCAAAAGAATTAATATAGCAATTTCAATGCACTAATAAGAGGGCAAGGAGAGCTCATGCTTTGGAAGACTTCCTACATCCTCCTCTGCTCTCTGGGAAAACCCCTAGAATGTTTTTCAACTTTCAAGTTTCCTCACTTCCTTTCTTACAACCTTTCTTTAAATAAGGCACAGGGGAAAGAGAGGCTTTGAGATAGACGTTCAGAAACGAAACCCACATAGTTAAGATAAAGCCTGTCAAATATTTCAAGTCAGAAATACCCAGCAACACATAAATAGCTTGTGCTTCAATTGTTAGAGCCTACCTGAATGCATTTTTTCCAGATAGGTTGGGGAAAAACACATCTCAGGATAAAACACATCTTTCCTCCTAAGAACAGAGCTCCCATAAATTTACATGAACAGGAATAAGTACTATTTCAGTTATTTTACAGACTAACAAAATCCAAACCCCAATCCTCATTGCTCTCCCTACTCTGTTAATGGTGTAATACCAAACCAACTTGAGGCTCCTCCTTATCCTTCAAGTTGATGGATCTAAGTGCCTAAAAATAAATAAATAAATAAATAAAATCACTACTACTTCATAAGCCCAACAAGTCAGATACAATTTTAAGAAGAAGGGGCTTGAGGCCGAAAAACACATCTTTCCTCCTAAGAACAGAGCTCCCATAAATTTACATGAACAGGAATAAGTACTATTTCAGTTATTTTACAGACTAACAAAATCCAAACCCCAATCCTCATTGCTCTCCCTACTCTGTTAATGGTGTAATACCAAACCAACTTGAGGCTCCTCCTTATCCTTCAAGTTGATGGATCTAAGTGCCTAAAAATAAATAAATAAATAAATAAAATCACTACTACTTCATAAGCCCAACAAGTCAGATACAATTTTAAGAAGAAGGGGCTTGAGGCCACAGCCCTTAAATATAGCCAAGGGTCACCCACAAGTAAGAGAAGTTCAGCCACACAACAGAGTAATTTACATGATCTTCACCAGCTGAGAGCAGCTGAGTTAACTCACAGATGGAGAATATAAGCTTTTCAAGGAAAAGGACTCAAAGACACAGCTGCTTTGGGAACCTTAGTTCCATTTTCCGTACAGACGGCTTAAGGATTTAGGATGAGATCTGAGCTTTCAGAAGCATGAGTTACGTTTGTGAACGCTGCATCCATCAGGCTCTTCTGAAAACCACTCTTCTGTAAACTGGCTCAAAATTGAGCAGCTCTCATGGAAACATTCAAGATAAGCGATGGCTGATGCTGTAGCAACCACCTGGTTTTGCTTTGCAGCTACTGGGATCTGCCCCCAGGGTTATCCTGTGTATCATCCCTTGAGTTAAAATAGGTGAGAATGAAGCTGGAGCCTATTTCTTCCTTTCTTGTTCAGATTAGTGGTTTCTGGGGGTTTATTGCTTCTTATCAGCTCCGGGCCAGGTGGTCACTTACTCTACCCAAGCCTAACTGTTGGCCGCAGGGGTCCCTGCCCACTGGTGATTTGCATCCAGTACCTGTGAGTCTGTTTACACCCATATCTGTCTGTTTTCCTTAGGCAATCAGCTGCTAGGAAAATTCCTAAGAAAGCAGGTTTATATTGCTAGAAGTTTCAAAGCACAGAAGCACTTTCTAGCTTGGGGCAAGGGCTGTGATCTCAAATCTGTGCACATGGCTTTGAATGTGCAGAGATTTATGTAGGAGGGATTATTCACAGCACCTACCATTCAACATTTGTATTTGGTTTTAACACGGCAAAGCATCTGCAGAAGAGATAAATAAAGTGATAAGTAAATATTCCTATCCCTGCTGGTGGGGTAAAGGACTTGCCAAAGGCCCTAGAGAAGCTAGAGGCAGTGGGTGATGCTGAACATGGAGCTCCTGTAGTGTCTCTGTCCCAAACAGCAGCCCATGTGTCACCCTCAGCTCACACTTGAAAACAAAAGGTGATAAAATATTTCAGTTTTCCATACAAGAGGTCTCCCACATGATCTAGACAAGTAGGACCTGCCCTTTACAAATTTAGCTTCCAAAGACTAATTCTTCTTACCTTGCAATTCTTACTCTATTGTTGTGTTACTTGGCACTTGAGAAAACATATCGGAGAGGAGATTGAATGCTTTTATTGCAGCCAACAAAAATAAAGGAGCAATTCCAATACCCTTCTCCTCTTTACCTGTTCTTACTGCCCCGTGATACGTGTTGTTTCTCAGTTTAGTGAACACTTAGAGGAAGTTTCAGGAATTGACTGTCTTTTAAGGGATCTGAGCTCGGCTCACTGGGCAGAAAATTAAAAGGCATGTCTGCAAAATTAACAGGAAATACATCCTTCTCTGGCATGCAAAAATACAATTCCTTTCTACCAAATTTGGCTTAGATTTAACAAAGCATGTTACACAGATGGAGATTCTTTCAAAAAACAAATTAGCCATCCTAAGCTAACCAAGCTTTAATAGCGCCCATAATGCTGTGAGATACAAAATAAACTATTCAGCAATATTAGTTGTATTTTCCCTTTTTTGTCGATGTATTGCTTGCCAGTTAATTGTGTTTCATATGGACATAATTGTTAGAGAAATAATACTATAAGGCAAAGTTCAGCCTAAAAGTTTCTGAAAATGTTCATTTCTGTTATTTGCAGTACAATTATTTGGGACAAATGGATTCTGTGCCATGCCTTTTGAATAAATTTCGAAGTGTTAGAATACAGAAGCAATGTGCTTGTTCCCAATGTGAATTTTCTGATGAATTACTGTTTGTAAGTCTTTGAGGAATCATAAACTTTTCCAGAAATCAATGTTCAACTGTTCCAGTTCTGGTCTTACTTGTGCTAGTAACAACCGAGCGAATTAATCTTTTCTGTTTGTTAAGACTTTGTTATGTTCATGCAGCTCGAGCCTTATGGGTATGGAAATAGTTAGGTTCCTCTGCTTTCCTTATTTTGATTCAGGAAAAGAAAGAAGCTGGTCTTTTGATCCTGTACTGCTCTAAATGAAGCTAAACCCACAGGACATTTCGCCAGATCTTTTGTGGTGAAGCAGTATCCTAACTGCTTGCAACAAGCCTTTCTGCTTCCTCCACAAAGTGAGACATCAGAAGAACACCGGTGGGAGAGGAAGCTAACAAAAGGAAGGTGTCTTTAGTGAAAATTATTTCCTTTTTCAGACTGTATTTAGATATCTAAAAGGTTTCCAAGAAAATGGCTTAGCACATGCATTTTATTCCCTAGCACCCCAGCTGTTAGCAGCTGGGTGCAGTGTTTCAGCAGTTACTCTTGTAGGAAATATAACAGTAATTTGAAATAATATACAATAAGTATCCATGGATGTAGACAGGGAGCCTAATTTTGCAATACAGCCCCCCTCCATGAGTTCCCTTTGAAGCACAATCCCACTAGCCAGGATGCTGAAGCTCCCAGTCTGCAAACTCTTTGGAACAGGCTCTGAGAGGCTGATTTCCTGACCTTCAGAAAGTGCTATTAAGGCAGAATGTACCCCTTAAGGGACACAAAATGCCTATCAAGTCTCCTTTCTACTTAGAGGTGTCTCCAAGGTGAACCCTAGGACTAAGCTTGTGGCATTTTCCTTTAGCTCTAAAGCACCAATTAGCCCAGGGGAAGATGTTTCAGGGGTTGAATGGGCTTTAGCAAATCCTATTTCAATCTCATGCTCCGACACTGATTTTTTAATATAAATGTAGCTAAGTCACTTAAATCTGGACCACTACAAATACCTGGGTACTGCCTTGCTTGGTGCCATAACGCCTTGTGCTGTGGCAACTTGGGAATTTAAGTCCTGAGCCGCTAAAAACATACAATTCCTTTCTACCAAATTTGGCTTAGATTTAACAAAGCATGTTACACAGATGGAGATTCTTTCAAAAAACAAATTAGCCATCCTAAGCTAACCAAGCTTTAATAGCGCCCATAATGCTGTGAGATACAAAATAAACTATTCAGCAATATTAGTTGTATTTTCCCTTTTTTGTCGATGTATTGCTTGCCAGTTAATTGTGTTTCATATGGACATAATTGTTAGAGAAATAATACTATAAGGCAAAGTTCAGCCTAAAAGTTTCTGAAAATGTTCATTTCTGTTATTTGCAGTACAATTATTTGGGACAAATGGATTCTGTGCCATGCCTTTTGAATAAATTTCGAAGTGTTAGAATACAGAAGCAATGTGCTTGTTCCCAATGTGAATTTTCTGATGAATTACTGTTTGTAAGTCTTTGAGGAATCATAAACTTTTCCAGAAATCAATGTTCAACTGTTCCAGTTCTGGTCTTACTTGTGCTAGTAACAACCGAGCGAATTAATCTTTTCTGTTTGTTAAGACTTTGTTATGTTCATGCAGCTCGAGCCTTATGGGTATGGAAATAGTTAGGTTCCTCTGCTTTCCTTATTTTGATTCAGGAAAAGAAAGAAGCTGGTCTTTTGATCCTGTACTGCTCTAAATGAAGCTAAACCCACAGGACATTTCGCCAGATCTTTTGTGGTGAAGCAGTATCCTAACTGCTTGCAACAAGCCTTTCTGCTTCCTCCACAAAGTGAGACATCAGAAGAACACCGGTGGGAGAGGAAGCTAACAAAAGGAAGGTGTCTTTAGTGAAAATTATTTCCTTTTTCAGACTGTATTTAGATATCTAAAAGGTTTCCAAGAAAATGGCTTAGCACATGCATTTTATTCCCTAGCACCCCAGCTGTTAGCAGCTGGGTGCAGTGTTTCAGCAGTTACTCTTGTAGGAAATATAACAGTAATTTGAAATAATATACAATAAGTATCCATGGATGTAGACAGGGAGCCTAATTTTGCAATACAGCCCCCCTCCATGAGTTCCCTTTGAAGCACAATCCCACTAGCCAGGATGCTGAAGCTCCCAGTCTGCAAACTCTTTGGAACAGGCTCTGAGAGGCTGATTTCCTGACCTTCAGAAAGTGCTATTAAGGCAGAATGTACCCCTTAAGGGACACAAAATGCCTATCAAGTCTCCTTTCTACTTAGAGGTGTCTCCAAGGTGAACCCTAGGACTAAGCTTGTGGCATTTTCCTTTAGCTCTAAAGCACCAATTAGCCCAGGGGAAGATGTTTCAGGGGTTGAATGGGCTTTAGCAAATCCTATTTCAATCTCATGCTCCGACACTGATTTTTTAATATAAATGTAGCTAAGTCACTTAAATCTGGACCACTACAAATACCTGGGTACTGCCTTGCTTGGTGCCATAACGCCTTGTGCTGTGGCAACTTGGGAATTTAAGTCCTGAGCCGCTAAAAACAATTCAGCATCACTCTCAGCCCGCGGTGGCCGTGCTTTCAAATGACACACGGGAAGAGAGCAATTACAGGGGGCAAGAAGTCCTTGGGGAACTGGGAAATAAACCCCACTGAAACATCAAAGCTACCCACGAATGTGGTACATCTTTCTGATACGAAAGGTGTTCAGATGCTAAAGCAGCTGCCTGACGTGTCTGTCTCACCTGATGTGTGTCTCTGGCAGAAGAAAGAGTCAGTTCCCTCTGGCAGAAGAATCATAGAATCATGGAATCGTCTAGGTTGGAAGAGACCCTTGGGATCATCGAGTTCAACCATCTACCCTACTCTACAAAGTCCTCCCCTACACCATGTCCCTCAGCACTGCATCTAAACGGCCCTTAAACACAGCCAGGGATGGTGACTCCACCCCCTCCCTGGGCAGCCTGTCCCTGTTGGAGCTTGAAGCCATTCCCTCTCGTTCTGTCACTAATTACCTGTGAGAAGAGACCAGCACCAACCTCTCTCCAGTGTCCTTTCACGAAGTTGTAGAGAGTGATGAGGTCTCCCCTCAGCCTCCTCTTCCTCACACTAAACAGCCCCAACTCCCTCAGCCGCTCCTCATACAATTTGTTTTCCAGCCCCCTCACCAGCTTCGTTGCCCTCCTCTGCACTCGCTCCAGCACCTCCAGATCTCTCTTGGATTGAGGTGCCCAAAACTGGACACAATACTCGAGGTGTGGCCTCACCAGTGCTGAGTACAGGGGCACAATCACCTCCCTACTTCTGCTGGTCACACTATTTTAGATGTGACCCCTCTCCCAGACGCCTGTAACCACCCCCTCCCACCAAAACCCACCTAATGCCCCCCCGAGGTGCCTCCAGCTCTGCCCTGTGTGGGTGCTCCCTGTTACCCTGTCTCCATGTAGAACAGATTCAACTTTCTGGTCCCCACTAGTGAATATTTCCCTGACACCCTCTGCGTGAGCCATGAGTTCAGGTAATGAGGATCCATCTGTACAAAATGTGTTGGGTTTTATTCTGCTCTTGCTACGAGTTACTTCAGCTGTGAAGCGAGGCTGAATCGCTGTTCCTCACAAAATCATCTAAATATCAAATGTATGTTCCAAGCCCTTTTTGAAGTCTTTTGATGAATTCTAGTCTGGAAAACACTTCCCATAACTATGCCAATAACAGCTCTAAACGTTCTCGCTAGTGAAAGGACTGACAGAAAAAAATGTAATTCCTTCCTAACTACTCACTCTGCTGTCTGCCTTTCCCCTTACGCGTAGAAGCACAGTCAAGTGATGGGATCACACGTGTCTTGGTGACACATACAACTGAGCTAATGCAGGAAGAGGTTGTAGTCAAGATGGAAATGACCCATTGAAGTTGTAGCGTCAGGTCTTGCACTATTGGGAATTACATCTCATAGGCTTTTCTAATAAATGTAAGCTCAACAGTGGAGTCAGCTAAGCAAGAGGTAGGGAAAAATTACCTACAGGAAGTCCAAACCACCTTCTAGCTAATCCATTTACACTTAAGTTGGCAGATTTGCAGATATCTATGGGAAGATAAGTATGCAGCCACCAAATAGCTGTAAAAGAACCACGGAAATATGCGGTCTCCTATGTGTGTTCACTGGAAAATTGCTCATAATTGTGTTGCTGAATTGCCTATAGATCCTTAGAGCAGAATCCATCTGATTATACACAGAGGATGAACTCTCTGGTGGCATCTTCCTGACTTCTAGTGGCCATGATTTGATTGTGTTTGTGCTGTCTACATCCATACTTTGGGTAACCCGGCTTATCTTCCAAGTCCTTCCGGGCTATAGACCTGTCTAAACAGACAAACTTTGCAGCATAGATTCAGCCTGGTATTTGAAGGGTGTGCTGTCTACATCCATACTTTGGGTAACCTGGCTCATCTTCCAAGTCCTTCCGGGTTATAGACCTGTCTAAACAGACAAACAGACAAACTTTGCAGCATAGATTCGGCCTGGTATTTGAAGGAAGGGTCTGCAAGGAAAAGCATTAAATAGCACAATTTGAGAAAGAGCTAAAGCTGAACGTTCAGTTTTGTTCTTGGTATTCCCAATGAAGACCCATGGTAGAAGACTTAGAATTGTTTGAATCATCTCAGTAAGGAATAATGGGAAGTTTTAGGATTCTGCAGATCCTAGAACACAGCTAGAAAGGTGATTTCAAGTAACACCATTTTTAGATACTGCGTTTGAATCACTATCCGGAGGAAAACACCTCTGTAATATCTGGTGTTTCGTCGTAACACCGACTTTGTAAGGTTATCACTGCATTTGCAGAAAAAGGCCTTTAACATAACACTGAGGATTTACTTTTTAAACAAGATGGCAGACAATAGCACTAGGTCTGAAAAGCTTCTCATAGAGACACCAGGTTTACGGCAGAGCGAGCCATCTTACCAGACACTAATTGTAGGAAATAATGACTTCTTCCATGACCTTATACACGGGGCTAGATTTTGAGGGTGGGAGAACTTGCATTATGACAGCTCAATAGCCTTCATGTGCAAATGCAAAATCGATCCAAATTGGTTTTTTTTAACCTGACACCGCAGATTACACAGCAGTTTTGACCCTCATAAAAAGAGTTTTCTTCTTGATCTTCACCACTCGACTGAGCCAGTCTTAAACTTTCCCAGCAGGGCACGTTGATGAAAACAGGATGCGATAGTAGGTTCTGCTTTCTGTACAAATCCAGACTTGCACATTAGCTAAACCATATTTGCTTCAGGGGAAGAACTGTTGATTTTTTTTTTCTCCTTCTTCTTCCCCATCTGTTTTTTCTTCTCTCCAGGGCATCCATTCTAACATCTAATCCTAACACTCTGAGCAACAACATCAGTGCGCGCGTGACGCCACCAGTGAGGTAGGACACTTATCAGGAACATCAGCAGCAGCCAGAACTTCAGCCTCTCAGCAAAGTTACTCGGTGGCCATCTGAACATTTACACTGAATGTTTTCTTTTTCGACTTCCACCAAAGGGTGTTTGTTTTTGTCCACTCCTTTTATTTCCTCAGTAGCAGCGGAGACGTTTTGAATATAGCAAGGGGGATACTTCTGATTGTTTGGATTCTGTTCAAGAAGGACAGATTTATATGTTTACCCTGGAAATGACTTACTGAATCATACTTGCGAGCAGAGCCAGGGAGCCCCCCTTGCCTCCACCTCCCCCAGCCAGTCCTCAGGGCTCTGCCACAATCTGGTTTTAATTATAAGCAGGAGCCGCTGCAGCATTTTCTTCCTTACTACAGTATTTTTCATTATGCAGGCTGGAGAACAACTGGGAAAATCAACCTCTGTTAAGGAAAGAGTTGATTAAACCTATTGAGGGACAGAGGAGCTTTTGGACTCATATATGTGTAGTTGTGTCGAAGATGCAATGATGGATGAGCGTGTAGTGCTGCAACGTGATATCGTAAGGATTCATTGACAGTGGAGCTCAAGGCTCAGTTTGGAGCTCTGGTGTCCCCCAGGTTATTGCCTGCAGTTCAGGCATATTTATTTGATTTGATTACTTAGGTGGTGATCCTACCAAGGAATGCTTCTGCTTGCCAGCTCGCACCTCAGAGCAAAAATGAGAAAGTGCTTCTAGAAAGATGAAGATGTTGGAGAAATTCATCTTCCGTTTAATCTCTCCTTTATTTTTTCATGCCTTTAGTACATGAGGGTTAATGAACTCCAAGGTATCTCTCTTGTTTCTGTCATGTCACTACAATGCACTCTGGAGGAATACCAGAACGTAAACGTTCACTCTATTGCCTGGAGGGGGAGAAGACAGAGATCCCATGAGTGAAGAAATCATTGCCACTTTTTTGGTGACAAAAATATTCATCCCAGTAACTTTGGCGAGCAACTGTGCTTTCGCAAGGCTTTTTCTGCCAGCTGCATTCGTGTCACATTTGCTCTGCCATAAGGGATTAGAGCCCAACTGCCTCCTCAGCAAACCGTTCTGGTAGTTATATTATCTATAAAAAAAAAGCTGTGACACTTATAGTGAGATCAACCTCGTGCATTTCAGCCCCATTCACCCCAGTTCCCACCCGTGCTTGGCATGGCAGCGGCCAGGGCAAAGAGCCCCCTTGCCACAGAGCTGGGGGTCTGTGGGATGCTGTGAGCATTCCAGCACCGCCTTTCACCCCGTGGAAGTGTCCTAATAAATCCCCCAAATAGTATCAACGCTTGGAGGGATTTCTACCTCCACAGCCCCTCAATATACATCAGTTTCAGAGGCTGATATATATCGAATTACTAGTGTTAACATCATGGTAGAAGAGAAATTTCACGGGATGACAGAAAGATCTCCTGTTACCTTCTTAAGGGGAGAAAAAGTGAAGGGTTGTAGGGCAGAGCTGCTCTTTGACATGTCAAGTTACAGCCACAAGAGGTTATCTAAAACATCCACTGTGGATTTGTGTGACCCTGGAAGCGGACACGTTTCACACAGCAGCTTTGCTTGTGCCTTTCTTCAGCTTCTCCTTTTCTTTTTCGTCTCTCAGTATGAGTTAGTTTAGAGGATGCTTTGCTGAGCGATATCCTGTTTTGCATGATATTTTTACTTTAATGAGGATGAGAGATGATGAAGCTGAGCAGTGAACGAGATTGTCTGAACTTTTGAGGTTTCCGTGGGGATTCCTGGTCCAGGGCTCACGGACCCCTCCCACGGCGGTCAGCCATGAGGTGGTCTTTGATGCATGAGACATGACAGAGTCACCTTTCCACAAAACAGGACATGCCCAAATTCATACATTTTCTCTTCCGATACTTCCTTTACAGCTGCAGCTTTGCATGAGATAACCTGGTTCTGTTGGTTTCTAAAGAAAACACAAAACCTAGTAGATATAATAACTTGGGATATTGAGCAAGGAACCATTTACCCAACTGTAACCACTTGAATCATTCTCCAGATGTGCCTAGAGCATCCCTACCATGTTGCATGAAATCTTCTGGGGCAGAGAAGACCAGCTGCCATGTCTCTGACAGAAAAAGTGTTGCAGAAGCTCTTCTAGAGCATTTTCGGTCTAATAGCAAAGCTTGGAGCAGTGTGACATTTCTTCCATTGGGTGGGACGAATGATATTTCATTAATCATTGCTCGTTTTGGAGTTACATCACTGTCTATGAAATTGAAAAACAGGGTATGTTGCGTAGTTTCAATAGGTTTGACCATCAAATTACGCAAGTCACCAGTAGCTGGGGAGTGGAAGAGGCCACCCTTCTGGGTTATAACGCCCAGTGCTGGTTTTTTGCCCTACCTAATATGTTTTGTGTCTGAAAATGGCTGTGTCTAAATGACATTGAAAATGACACAACTGAAAAACGGTGTCATTGGCTTCAACTTTACCAGCGATGGTGTTGAATATGCGATCTGTCCCAGCAAAAAGACTTCTGTTTTTCACACATTAAAAATCAGACATAGGACTGCCAGAGTGAGGCCTGTTAAAATTTATCAGTGACATTTCAAATAACCAACAGGAGGGGTTTTTGAAACTTGCTGTGTTTGTGAATGGGAAATACACAACCGACGCTCTGCAAACTGCCCTCACCTTTCGGTGTTACGGGGCAAAACCGGCCATTTTCAGTTGTGACCTTTGCCCGCTCTTGTATATTGCTCAAGTAACAGTAAAATTAATACCAAAAGTCGGGCTGAATTCTTTGAGAGATCCAAGCAATGCACCGCTGGGTACCCGGATCCAGCTGGCTGCCCTTTGCGGCAGGGGGGTGTCGGAGATGTGGGCTATTGTGGAAGGAGCAATTCTGTACACGCAGCAGAAGACAGGATCCTGCAGCAGATGCTGGAAGTTTCTTGCCAACCCTTAGCCCGGAGAGGCCGGCCGAGCACTTGGAGATTTGGCCAGTTCTTGTTCCTGTTGAAGTTAATGGATTTTGGCATCGTTCTCGATGGGCAGCATAATCAGTCTTCCAGGGGGGTTTCTCCCACATGTGTGCTTAAGTCTGTGTACGAGCTCCTGAGTCAGTATTTCAGTCAGTCCTTTAATTGAGTTTGTACTTTTCAGACATACAAAATAAACATTGATTTCCTTTCTTAAATGGAGGGCAATAAACTGGGGTTGCATACTTTTATTATCAGGAAATAGTGTAATACTCAAAAGTCAAAAGCGTGCGGTTTAGTATGCTGTACATCTAACCCTGGGATGAAACCAGCCCATTATTGTTATCAGAAGAAGACTTTGCACAATAGTATTCATTTACATACGTATTTACATTCATACATGAAGCAAGATGTGGCTAGCCCATAAAAATGTAGAGAATGATAAAGCAAGAGAAACAATATATAAAATGATAATCTTCTCCATCTACAATATTCAGCTACATCTGTGTTGGATCAGAGTTTGGCTGCTGAGGATGAACTTTCAGAATATGCTGTTCCCATTTTTGGTTCTTTGGGGAATTGGGGAGCTTTTCCTCTGCATTTTCACGAGCTCTTCATTTTATATTGCAAAAAGATGAGCAATTACAGAGTTAGAATGTGGTAGCTGTTTAGGCAGGAGAAAATGCTATACGGCATTTTCTTTTTCACATATTTGCAAACTTCATGTGCCCACAAAGACTTGGTCAGAAAGCTCCTCAGCACATAACCATCAGATGGCTGGGAGGCAGATTCCCTCCCATCTCTAAAGTGGAAGAACTCAAGATGTTAAAGCCCGATACGTCACTGCAGCAGCCAAAATCATTAATTAATAGTTCCAACCCTGAGACTCCAGTATCCAAACACAGGCAGTCGGAGACTTTGCTGTCACACCAGGAATGGAGCTGGGCAGTCCCTCTAGTAGCTTTTAGCAGAAATGTCTATCAAGAGGCAAGGGTTGAATTAATTCTAGAAAATACAAAAAGCCAAGAGTACAAATAGCTGGCTACATTTTGAGATTTTAAGACCCAAGACTCACAATACATCATCTGTTGTGTAATGATGCTTTTTAATGCTTTTTAAATGCTTTTTAATGAATTTCTGTATAGTCCAGTTCTCATCCCACTTTGAAGAGCAATCATTTACCAGGTACAGTCAAAGAGCTCAGTCCCTGGCTTTTGTTTGCCATTGACATGACTTCGTGGCCAACAGCTGACCATGTCCACTCAAGTCTTTCAAAGAGCAATCCTGAAGCTGAGAGATGGCCAATTTCTGTGTGCTTGAGGGCTCGACTTCATTTTTTTGTCACACATTGACTGGCATTTCATGTAACCCAATAACCCCTGCCCAGATCTGCAGCAGGCAAAGTTCCCTGTGGCCAGATTAAAAGCCATGGGGTTCTTAATTCCAGGTCTAGCTCCTCCTAAACCATAACTATATGGTTGATTAGAAAGCTGGATTTTAGTAACTGGGGCAGTGCACTGAAGACTATATCTAGGAGACCCTACTTTGTATGGTGTAACCAGCCTGCGGAAACCACTGCAGTGCCACTAGTGACAGTGTCAGACTGGTTTAATTGGTAAATGTTTTCATCATATCGGTTGGGGCAGATCTGATCATGCAGCCCAGGTAACGCTGTCTGCCCTGTCCTTTTTGCCCTGTTATTTGCACTTCTTTTGTTGCTGTGGGAGGTCTTGCTGGGATGTTCCTGATTTGGAGATTGGTGTTTGCATCATTTCCCTTCCAAAACAGATTTGCTCTCTCTGTTGTGGTAACCAGCGAGACATTATAGTAGTTCACATTTGTTTAGGTTTGTGGATTTTTTTGATGGTAACTACTTACACATCCCCTTTTTGTAGCAGCTGTTTTTCTGTAACTTGCATCTGTGGCATGTTTCTGAGGCCAGGAGATAACAGATTTGTTGCTGAATGTAGACATAATGTACGTTGTCAAGACTCATATGCAGTGAAAATCTGCACCCCTTCAGAAGGCACCAGGGTTTATTTGTTTTCTCAGTTTAAACACCCCTCACTGATCACTTGCTGGCTGGAGTTTGGCACAAATTCTGTGGCAGGATCAAGGGAGCTGATAGCTCAGGAATATCTGAATCACGACGTTTTGGGGGTCAGGGATGGGGGGCGTTTTACTCCTACAACTTTTTTAAGGCAATTAAGTGAAAAATAGTAGCAGGCTGTTATTCTCTTTCTTATGCCATGATGTTCAGTCTTGGCCAATCTGTCCTGGTGAGCTGCAGCATACATGAAATAACCATTATAGCACCTGAGTGTGACTGAAGTCTCATTCCATACTCAGATGTCAAAAACCAGGATAAACCCATATTGCAAGTTATCAAAGGTAACACCAGTTACAGAATCTTGCCTTGATATGTGATTTTTTAAACAGCAGGGATGTGGTAGATACCAGCTACCACGGCTTCAGTAAAGCCTTTGGTTAAGTCTCACCAGGAAAATCTAATAAATTGGAGGAAATGGGTATTAATAAGGAACTGTCGATTAAGTAATTTCCCCAGCTAAAGAGAAAACACTGGTTTTGCATTGAAAAGGGAAATACCAAACCAGCAGCACAGAAAGGAACTGCTGACTGCCCACCTCACATGGGGAGTTCCTCAAAGACGGATTTTGAGAAATGACATCTTCAGCCACCTTGAGTGAGAATGGACACTGATGGCTTTCTATAAATACTTGGAAAGAGAATGCCTGTGAGAGAGAAGAGCTATGTAAAAGCAGTTTTGGCAGGGGAACAGCTGAGGTTAACTGACCACAGGCGGGGAATCAGGGGCTTTCTCACCATCTGAGCAGTGCGGTTCTGGACCAGCCTCTAACAGGCAAAAAACCCAACTGCACCACGTCTCGTGGCATTACCCAGGAGGGAGCTGTACCATAGAGGGAATTATTTATTCCCAGATTTATGCCACTGTAAACACTTGCAGCGTGTGCCACAGAGGTGGCAGCTGGTTTTTGGCCCCGCAGGTATCACAGATGGAGGCACCGTGGGGTGATGCTCCAGCTCCTCTTCCAGTGCCCTGTTGTGTGCACCAGCCTCTGGGCATGGCCACTGAATCCACCCTCTGGCTCCTGCCTCCTGCAGCACAGACACATCATGTTGCAGCCTCTAAAAGCTCAGAGAGAAAGTTCTCTCTAAAACAGAGCAAAACTGAGCTCAGGAATGCCAAAGGGGTAAAAATCCTCATGTGCTGCTGGCACTCTGGAGGCAGTGAAGGGCTGGCATGGTCCCCAGGGTAACCCAGAGCAGTCCCATGGCTGCTTCATGAGGATCTGCACAATGACAGCCCACCATCCACCCTTTCTACCTTCTTCCTCCCTCTGCTCTCCATCTTCCTTCCCCAGGGTGCATTCACCCAAGGGGACGAGGATGCCCAGCACTGGGATGATGCCTGTCACAGAGAGAGACAAGGGGCTCTGGAGGGGCTGTTCTCAGCCTCCTTTGTGGTCCTTTCATCACCACGGGAGTGGTGCAGAGAGATGAAACGTGGCTCCACATCCTTCCCTGGCCGTGTGGAGGAAGGGCCAGGACTCTTTCAGGCTGGCTTTTTGTGGGTGCTGTGTGCCTGGGAACGGTGGGTGCTGTTTGAAAGGGCAGGAGGAGGGAGCTCTCCCCGGTCCCTTCGCAAGGGTCACAATTTGACCCTGAAAACCAAAGAATGTGAAGTCAACTTGTGAGGATTAGAGATTGTTAGGATTTGGATGTTTTCGAGTTTGCTCTACGCTTTAAAAATCCCACAAGCATGGAGGAGAAAAAAAAAAAACGCACCCATGCAGTCTGGAGCTCTTCTGGCTTCCAGCTCAGCTCAGGATGACTGTGGCACAATCGATTCCAGATGCCGAATTTCCGGCAGTGGCTGAAACACACACACACAATTCCTCAGACATAATCCCAGACGACGGCAGAGACTGGCAGCATGAGAAAGAGAGACATTACGAACTCCCAAACCCATTCCCCCTGGACCTGACTAGTGCACAGGCTAGTAAATATTTCGGGTATTTTTAGGAGAGCATTAGCGGGATGACGTCCCCTGGCTGTGGTAGCCACGGAGGAGCCCAGCACGTTGCACCAGGAGCCCCAGTTCACAGAGTGCTCAGCAACGTCATTTCTAGCCCCGTGGGACTGCAAACAGGACCAGGATCAGGCCTCCAGAGGTGGAGCTCAGTGATGGAAGTGGCTGGTTAACCTGTTGCTGGCTGTAGGCAGAAAATTAATGACCTGATTCCAATTATAAATATTCCAGAGAGGGCTAATGATGATTAATCTGTTGTTACAGAGTTGGTCTTTTATGACTTGTTATTTATCGCTCGTATGACTGTACTCACTCGTGACACCTGTTCCTCATGGAATCATCTATCACCTATTAAATCTTTGTGAGTAATGTAGTGGGGTAACCATCATGTATAAATAATACTTATGTCGCTTTTTAATATGATGAATGACACGGGATCAATTGACAATACATAACCAAAATTTACAGGATCAAAACCCCCAGATACATTTTACATCTTGCATTTTCTAAGGCTGCTGCCCACTATCAATAACAAGAAGCTATTAAACCGTAGCATCTCTCTGGCATGGTGAGGCAGATCGTCTCTACTCCTCCCATGCAACACAAATCAGAGCCTCTGCTGCAGACAATAGACTCCAGGAATACCCACAGGCAAAGGCTCTAGCTGGGACTCAGCACAAGGTCAGAGGAAAGCTAATTTTATTAAGGATTTTTACTATGAAGATATAAACTTGCAATAAAATGTTAGCAACTGCTTTGGGCTGGGATTTTCCAGAACCTTAAAGGGTAAAAAGGTCCCCAAATCCCACCAAACTGGTACCCGGCTCTTACAGGCTGCTCTGAACAGCCCAACCTTCACTCTGACTCATTACCCATTCCACTGCCATTATTTCTTCATAAGCTTTTGTTTAAGTTATTGTGCTCTTAATTTCCTGTTTCACAATCCTTTAGTGATGCCAGCAAAATATATTAATTCAGATTTCTGGATTTGCATTGGAACGTTTAAAGGATTAAAATTAATCACAGCTTCTCATTGGCTAAAGGCGATCAAAGGTTTTACTGCACACATTTCAGATTAACATCTCTCCCGACTGTCATTTGCCAAAGTCCAAGTGAATATAAAAGGTGACTGGATCTTTAGCAGACACGAAAATACTGGGGCAAACCCACGTCCAGCACCAGCAGGTGAACCTCCATCAGTCGCAGTGAAGATACACTGGCTGCGTAGATGTTCAGCTCGATCCTGAGGAAGGAAATGCACTGACAAAAGTGAGACCATGTCACTGTGAGTAATGAACTCCCGCAGCTCAGGTATCTGACTAAGTTCTGCATCACCAGCACCGTCACTATTTCATCATAACTGAACCTTTTTTTTTTTTTTTTTTTTTTTGGGGAAAACCTTTTTCCCCAATAATTTTTAA
>NW_015090893.1:13693841-13719153 GCF_001431845.1 Calidris pugnax | reverse complement strand
TTCATCATAACGGAACTTTTTTTTTTTTTTTTTTTATTGGGAGAAACCATTTCTCCCAATAGATGTATAAAAGCAGGTTGAGTGGGCGTAAAACTGGGCAGGAGCGAAGGATCTGTCAGCAGAAATGTCAGGTTTGTGGGAAAAACTTGGAGAGACTCCGACATCAGGATTTACTTCTGACTTGACTCTGCCCCCAGAGCCTCTGTTACGCAAGATTTCTCTATGGGCTGCCCAGGGGTGTGAAGGAAAGAAAAAACCCAATAGCCGTGAAGCATCTGGACTGCCAGGAACATCTCACTGCAGAGTAATTCAAGTGCCTCCAATGAGCCACACAGAACAAAGGTGATTTGCCCAGATCACCCAGTGGGCCCGTGGCCAAACTGGAGCGAGGATCCCAGCCTCCTAAGCCCCAGCCAGCTAAATGTATCCTCTGCTAAAAGATTTCTGTGGGCAAGATGGATTTATGTAGGGTTCTTCAAACAGATTTTTGCCCCTGATTTTTGCTCAGTCCACCCTCACCAGTTTAGCAACGGAATCTGGCCCTTTTAGCCTCATTTCCATTGCAGATTAGCAAACATCTTAGAAAAGAGTCTGGTGTCAAGATGTTTGTTGGGGTTGGTGGTTTGGTCAGATGGGAATAAGGGAAGTTAATTCCCTAAGGGGGGATGTGTGTAGTCCTAATTCTTTCTTCTAACCGTATGTCCGGCCAGACAAATCCACAAACATGCAAGATGGTAACAACTTCAGCCAACAAAATTTTTCTAATTATTTTTCTGCGCACAAGACCTAGTGTTTCTGTACCTCAGATTCCATCCCAAGTGTATTTAAGTCGATGGAAAGCCTCCCGTTGGCTGCAGTGGGCTCTGGGTCAGGGCCCTGGGACAAGAGGCTCCAGTGGTTCCATTTACTTTAGAAATTCCACCCATGAGTGCAATTCCTGTTGGAGGAGTCCCATTCCCTCAACATGAAACAGCTCTCAGTGCTCTGGTCTGTTGTTCCAATCAGTGCTCCAGCCAGTGACATTTTGGATACATAAATAATTACCCTTTGGATTCTGGAGGCATCGCTGTCCCTGCCAGCCATCTCCTGCCCCCTTCTCTTGTGTCTAGCGCTGGTCTATAGACCTTGTGTGAGCCTCAGGTGTGAAAAACAGACCAGTTCCAAGGCCTGAAGTGGAAACTGGAAAACAAACCAAGCTAAATAAAATATCCAAGCCAGGCATTTTGTGCATATGTAGCAACATGTGCTGTTATCCAAAAAGCCTGAAGTCTCTCCCATACTCTAGACAATGAGCATCTTTACTGATGATAGGAGTCATTCAGGTCATTTTCTGTTACTGTACCCAGCACTGAAGAATGGGGATCAAACACAAAAGTACCACTTGTTTTCCAACCCAGTCAATATTTATAACCTCAGTTTTCTTCGTGGTGGTGCATGTCTTTTTCTCCATTTTAGGAAATGTCCTGGTGAGCGTTGAGTTCTTGAAGAGGAGAAAGAAGTCTTTTAGCTACTGCAGTTTGATGAAACCAGCATTGCTGGAAGCTATGAGTAAGTCCAAGATGGATAGCTAATACCTGTCAAGATAGTCCAGGCAGCTCAGGGTGAGTCAACTCTTGTACTGGAACCAGTCCACTGCAGGGGAGAAGGATGGGAGGGAGGGAGGGAGGGAGAGGTGGGGGGCCGTGGTACTGGCAAAGGATGGGGGAACGTATCCCGCACCAGCAAATGCTGTGCTACAGCTGAAGATCTTCCTGCCCACCTTAGTAAATTGGTGGTTGTGTTACTGCCAAGCTCCAGGCAGCCTAATTTACTCTGTTTAGACCCCGAAATGGCGATGCTGATCTCTGCCGGGCGCAGATGTAGCCTCACACCTGAGTCCTGCCTGCAGTTAATCTGGCTTCAGCCCAGGCAAGTGGCCCAAAGGCTGCTTTGGGTTGAACTCGCCTTCAGCAAAGCAACAGGAAGGAAAGTGGATGGTGGTGGTAGAGGTGGAAAGGAAGGGATGGCCTGGCCAGCCTGGTTTAGGTCCAGGTGGCTCCAGGGGACCAGGTATCGTCCCTGTGTTGGGGAAAGGAATGACGGCTGAAAGCGACCAGGGGGAAAAGCTGACTCCAGAAAAGTAAATGGTAAAATTTCTAGTGGTTGCACTGCATTTCATAAAAATTTCACTGCGTTTCATAAAGATTTCTCTGCCGTGGCTAACATCCATGGTTATTAAAAAGCCAGGTGTTCCGCTCATTTTGAATAAAATGTGGCGGATATTTAAATTGATACAATTTGTTGCATTTATAGTATTAATAAAGCTAAAGCCGGTAAAAAGGAGGCATTTTGGGGAAATATAAAATCCTTCTGAAAGTTTATTTAACACAGGACAGATGTTTCTTCTCCTACTGACAGTCAGCAGTTCATAATAATGGAATTTGCTCCTTTTTTAATTAAAAAGGCTGGTGTTCGTTGAAAGGTGAATAATAATAGATGTTTGGCAAAGGAATAATAAAGTATATTTCTAAAGAGGTCTGTTTTGTTTTCGCACTCACAGCTCCTCATAAGTCTAAATCTCTGAAGTGCCTCTGCTGCTTTCATAACTAAATACGATATATCCCCTTATCTTCTCGCCCTGGAAATGGCTCGGTGTCCAACACCCCCTTATGCAACTTCATCCAACTTCGTGGATGGACGAATGTGGGCAATAGGGGCTGGGTTGGGTTGGATTCACTTCACTTGCTGGAAAGCAACTGGAAACAATTTTCTATTCGAGTGCTACGCTTTGTCGTTTGACATCAGGCAGAATCGTGCCACTTTCCCTCCAAAACGTCATACACAGCAAAAGCAGACCGATGCTTTCCAGCTCCAGGCTGAAAGAGCCCATTCAGTGCCCCCTTCCTTCAGATCTGCCTCACGGGAAGGAGTCAAGGCAAGATGGTCCTCAATGTGTGTGGTCACTTTTCTCACACACTGGAGCAGAAGGACCATCTCAGAAGTTTGAAAAAAGAGAAGCCAAGCCAGGCTTGGCCAGTGCCGGGGGAGAGGGGAGAAGATAAATCTCCCAAGCCCATGTGAAGAGGCTTGGCTGGTAACTGGTGAGAAAACCAAGGGGGAACCAAGTCCCTTGACAGAGAAGACAGGGGCCGAAGGGCTTGCTGAAGGGACAGGCACTTGGCTGGGGACTGAGAGGCTGAATTATTGGTTGGATAAAGGGAAGAGATCCAGGGCTGATGGGCCTCCCATCAAGTTTTCCTGGAGAATAAAAAAAACCTCTCCAGAAATACTGCCCTGACCTCTCCCTGTCCCTCTGCGCCCACCCGGAGCAGATCAGTCTCTTATCCAGTTCAGAAAGGGTTTTCCTTGGCACCCAGGATTTGATCCCATTCTTTTTTGTTTGGGTTTTTTTTTTTTAGACTTAGGGTTGGCTAGAAAACAGCATTGGGTTTAGTGAAAAAAACAGAGGTTTCAAATTTATTTTCTTTCAGCTTAGAAACGAAATTGAAACTGTTCAAGAAAATTAGCTCCCCCCAACTGACCCTAATAAATCTTCCAGCCAACTGGAGCCGAGGGGTTTTCTTTGCTTGCTTGGGTTTTTTTAGCAAAAAGCATAATCAAAACATTCCCAGTCTTTTTTCTTTTTTTTGGGGGGGTAGAGGAGAGAAGACGCTTTCAAACTTTTTTAGCCACTTCTAAAGACTTCAGAGGTCTGGAAGTTAACACATTTCCTTGGTGAGGGTCAGCTTTCACCCCAGCCGGAACCAGCTGTGACTGCAGTTAGAGACAACAGATTGTGACAGAAGTGCCTGTGACAGATGGCCCATATCTCTCTCTCTGTATGTATGTGTATATGTATGTATGTATACATACCAACCCTCACATTCAGCCACCTTTGCAAAATGTTTTGTGACCCCCCCAGATGAATACCCCTCAATGTTTTAAGAGCAAAATGTTACTGTTGCTTCCATGTGGCAGGAAAACAGCTTTCCATCTTGAGAGCTTTCTTAGCTAATGCGGAGCAAAAATAATTTAACTGCTTGCTAGAAAATAATTACACTCAATTTCACTGAATTCCTAGGGAAAAAAATATTTGGGTATTTTAACAGCTTTTAAATAAATGGACTGCCAACTGCAAACAGCTGAGCTCCAGAACAGAGGGCTTGGCTCACAGTGGGAACCAGCCCAGGGCTAACTGCTAATGTGGCTTTTATTCACTGCTTTTTTTCCAGGTACGGCTGTCATCCAGAAAGATGATAAACTCTAACACCTTATAATTATTTCAGCAAAAACAACTTGGAACAGCGCATCTGAAATTAAAGGGTACCGAAAAGATGGAAAGTGTGGTGAACGTACTTTCAATACCTCTTTCTATTGTTCTTCGAGGATAAAATTCTCTCTTCTCTACAATTTATATGAAGTGAGAGCAAATCTGACAACTCCCACAAGTACTGGACGCCCTGTGTGTCAGCAGTCCCTTGGGCTGGGATGTGTAGAGCGGACTCTGAACCGTTCTTCTCCCAGGCTTATGGCTGGAGCTGAGCTAGCTCTCCAAAAAATATTCTATTTACACTTCAATCCTCAGCTGCACATCAGAGAGCCTCTCACAAGGTCTGGCGCGTTCCAGCAACTGCAGTCCATCACATGCATTTAAGAATGCAAAAAAAAAAAAAAGAAAAAAGATAAGAAAAGCTGCAGATGAGATGCTGAGAGATCGGGAGGCTTTGGTGCTGCTCCAGCACAGCCAGAGACCTGCCAGGCGGTGTGGGGACGCGTTTCCCCTGCCCCACGCTCTCCTTCCACTCTTTGCTTCGTGTGTTTTAAGAGCATGAAGCCTTTGGGAAGGCGGTGTGTCTGCGGGGCCGTACGCACTACGGACCACTGAGCAGCCACGCTCTCACAGCGAGCTTTTCAGGCACCAGTGAAATATCAACAAGAATAAATGGGCTTAGACAGCAACCCTCCCCTTCTCTTCATCGCCGCCAGCCGTGTAGCAAACGCAGCCTAAAATCTCTGCAGCACCTTCCCAGACCCAAAAGTCCCCCCGAGCTGCCCCCAGCCCCGCGGGAGCTGGCTCTGGCAGAGGGCTCTGCAGCTGCGCCGACAAGGTCAACAAATTCTGACATTTGTTCAAATAAAGGCTCCAATTCATTTGACTGCTGGGGGGGGGGGGGGGCTGTGTGTGTGTGTGTGTTTGTGAAAACATGCTGGTAAAAAGCCGGATAACGTGCTTTCGTTGGGCAGAGGGGTATCAGCATAAGTATTCTTCCTCGAGGGGCTGCTGTACTGCAGAGAGCAAGGGATTGAGGGAGAGGAATGTAAGAGATCCCTCTATTCATTTCTGAAAGAGGAAAGGAATTAGGATACGAAATGAAAGCTGAAGACAGGATTACGGCAGATGGAAATAAAGGGTAGGCACGTCGAGTCAGCTGCCTTATTCCTAAAATCTCCTCCAATATTTTTAAAACAAAGTTAATGAAAACGTTTTCAGCCATAATTCTCTTCAGATCTGTTTTTGCTTTTCCCATGAGCTGTAGCGTGCCCCATGGCAGACCTTGTTATTTTTGAGAAATGTGAAGGCAAAGTGATGTATTAGGTACATTAGGAGCACTAAAGCTCAAACCTTTGCAGGACTTTTCTTGTAGCTGAACCTCAGAACATCTGTTTATTTTATCGTGTCCAATTGCCATGGAGATGTGAACACCCTGTGTTATTCACAGGAAGATGACATAGCTATTCTTCTGCAAAACAGAAATTGCTTTTTAAGTATTTCCAATCATAAATCAGGAAAACACCCTAAAATCCCCGTTCCACCCATGGCCCGTACTACCACACCCTATTCTGTCAATTTAAAATAAATGCCTGTGATAACCTTAAACGCAATTTGGATGTGTCCTGCACTGAGAACGTCAGCAGGACAGCTTGTCTTCAGACCTTGGTGGCTGCCACAGCCTTTCTTGGAGTAAATCAAGGCACGGGCAGCCCGGCTGCAGAACCAACGCTCATCCTGGCAGAAAGCATTTCTGCCTGAAATTCAGATATCGACCATTCACGGTGAATACACCAGAGCAACCCACCAGACCGTGACTCTTCTTGAACAACCTGTCTGGGAGACAATTAATGCATTTTAAGGAAGACCGTTACGATTGCTCTCCAAGCAGAAAGCTGCTAATGGAACAAAATACATGCTGTTAGATGAGCCAGTGTCTAGGCTCTACCCTGCATTAAATCTTTCAAATCTGTCACCGACTGGTTATTTTAGCAATAACATCATGTTAAATGCCAGAGGCCCAGGGATTTCAGCCCCAAAGTGTAGTCAATGAGTAACTCCAACGCAGACCTGCCCGTGCCCTGCCATCCTGTGGTTTTCCTTTCCTTTTCCATCTACCTACCAGCATCTCTCTGCATTTTCCCTCTGCCCTGCTGGCAGGAATACTGGTTCCTCTGACACCTGCATGTCCATCCAACAGCAATAAACCTGGAAACCCCACTGACAGGTGTGTTCTGCCTTCTCCTCTGGATTTCTATTCATAGGAGCATGAGAGGTGGAAGAAGGACAACTGAGACACCATCAGCAAGTGACACATAAACTCTCGATCACAAACTATTGGCTTTGTCCTTCTGGGAACGTAGCTCCTTCAAAATACATGGAAATTTGTCTAGAGATGGCAAGTTCTTCTGCAGAAACCTCCTTTTTTCTGGTTTCCTTTTGTACCCCACTCTCCGTTGCCTCAGCATGAGTTATATTTTCCTACTTGCATTATCTAAATGAGTGGATGTCCCATTTTTATTTAAAAGTCACAAAATTATGCATCTCTCAGTCTGTCATTGAGGTATGAGATGATGTTGACTGAGGCACCACCGGTGTTGGCTGCACACACAACAGCATCTCAGGGAACACTGACACTGCTCCGAAGTGGCTTTGTGAGCTTTAGTGGAGGATGTATCACTGCTGGGTCCCCCCATCTATTTGGATAATTAGAACTCAGCCGTATTGGGAATTAATTCAACGCCTCTGGCTCTTGCAACATTACAAGGACAATTGCCAGACACAAGGTTTTCCTTTATAAAACATAGCTTTAGTCTCATAATCCCAGCCTGATATTTCGCCCTCCAGCTATTTCCCACATTTTATGATTAAAGTAGGCTTTCAATTAACTTGTTTTATGGATCAGATGCCACCTGCAGATACAAATACAAACAGGCAAAATAGAAGGTTGCTCAGAGGCTGGAGAAAAATCCCACACTTTATCACTTGTTTAAACCCTGCCAGCCCGACAGAGGATGGAGGCTGTTGCTGATGGCCCTGCAGGAGGTGACGTTTAGTTTTATGTTCTTCCACCATTTAGCACATCTTCCAGAAGCACTGGCACTGCTGACTTCTACAGTACTGTGGGACACAAAAGGGATCATCCTACAGACAAGTGGCTTGTTCAATGGAAGAAGAATACAAGCGTGTATGATTATTCATTCTAAAGATATTTTAATAAATAAGCTTGAGTCTCTTTCAGATTATTTTTCTGCAGGATCTTAGCAAGCATTGGTCTTCTTGTGCTCCCTTCCTGTATGTGTTGGCAAGTGAGAGGGAACTCCACTCTCCTATACCTTCACACCATTGGAAAGCAACTGTTAAAGTCTAAAATTCCTGGCTAATAATCTCAGAATAAAAACACACATTGCAGCAATTCCAGCTGATATGACATGAAGCTGACCCATCTCACTGCAATTTCCACTGGGAAGGCTGCAGTGAGATGCAGTGGGGTTTGCACAGCGTTAGCTCTTCCTCTGGCAGATGTGGCCAGGGGCATTGCCAGCTGAGCTCATTAGAGCCTTCAGTGCTGATGCAGAAGAATAATTGCATAAGTCCATGAGATAACTTATCTATTCTTCTGGGAGGGAGAGCAGAAAGGCTTTGGAGGCAATGTAATATTTTCTAGTGGAGTTCAATCAGCGGCTCACAAATTTTTAACATTGTGTAGACTATTAAGTGGTCTGGAAGTTGTAAACATCTATATTCTCTTTTGCAACCTACGTATGCAAAAAGTGTATAATTAGGGAATCACTAAGTTAAAAAGGGTTGAATCCCATCTCTCAGTGCCTTAACTGCCAGTTACCACCACAATGCAAAGGAGCACGTGGATTTCAGCCCCGGTCTGCAACTATGCCAAGTAACCTGCCAAGAGAAGATGATCACAGTCCAATGAGGGATCCGTGCATGAGGGGGCATTTAAGATCAATCCCAACGGGATTCTTAAAGTGGAGTAATACCCTAATTACCCCAGAACTACCTTCACACACCAGGTTTCAAGCTATTTATAACATAGTTGAGCCTTTATTCATGTAACTTTCTGGCAGGGACTGCAGGAGAGCATCAATTTGCCTTCAAGACAGACGTGTGGATGATTTTCACGCCTTGGCTTTGCTTTTCAAGATTCCCCTTTCTGGCAGGGACTGCAGGAGAGCATCAAGTAATTTGCCTTCAAGACAGATGTGTGGATGATTTTCACGCCTTGGCTTTGTTTTCTAAGATTCCTAAGAAGCAGGAGGAAGAAGATGGGCTCTCTGGGGCAGCTCAGCCCTGTCAAGCCCTACATCACTCTGGCCGGGCTGTTCTTGGTGCAGGAGATGGCCACCCTGGGACATCTCCAGGGCCACCAAGGGCTCTTCACCCACTCACGTCCACAGGGACCTGGGTGAGGCTTTGCCTCATACAGAAATGGGTTTGCAGGTGACAGAGGCTGCCTGGCACCTCTAGTGACACCACTGGGTCCCTGCAGAGCTTTTCTTGACTTAGTCCTGAGTTTAACCCAGCAAAATTTGGCCTTCTTGGCTCTGAAAGTTTTGTGCACAAGCAGGTTTGGTGCCTGCCATTCCCTGCCCTCCCTTGGCGGGTAAGTCAGGGTCTCTCATGACGTGGGGCAGGGAGGTGACGGCTGCCAGATAACCCAGGTACCTGTCTGAGGGTCGCTGTGTTTGTCGCTGCGTGCACGTGTACATTTTGCTCATTAACAGCATATTCAGGCCCAGCAGTCACAATTAGGATCAAATCAGGATCCCGCTGTGCTGAGGAGTGTGTGTTTGTCTGGAGAGCTCTAAATTTATAAATGATGAGAGCTGGGAGTATACAATATAATAATGTTTTTAAAACATCCAGCATTTATGGGGTGTTTTTTTCCCCAATTAATACTAACTCTCCTTCTTTGGCTTTTTGCTAAACAACCACTAGCTACTCAGTCAACTGACTGCAGCAAAAATAAAAATCAGAATGGGTTGTGAGGGTTAAGGAGTCCTGGTCTTCTGAGTGAGGCCAGGGCAGGGGATCAAGGTACAAGAGTCAGGAGAGAGGCAGGGGAAGGATCTGCCACATTGATGAGAAAGGGCTGTACCACTTTTGGAGCAGGCACAGTGCAGGGGAGAGAACGGTGACAGAAGAGGGAGGTGCTGGTTTACAAAAGCCCTGGCAGATGGGTAGGTACATACATGAAGCAAAACACCTCCAAAGATTTATTAAGAACCTAAGGAAAGACTGTAAGTTGAAAAGGAGGTATTTAGCCCCAAGTCATCTTACTTTCAAATGAGATGGAAACAAAAGAAGTGCTTAGGAATTACTATTAAGTAATAAAATGCTTCTAACAGGGTCATAAAAGTCACCCAGCTTGCCTACAAAGGCAGCTGTGATAACAGAGTCGCTTTTACTTTCCATTTCTTACAAGTGACTGAATGGCTGTAGAGAATCAAGTGCTCTGTGTAACGCTCCGCTCTGTGGTTGGCACAGTCGAGCTGAACTTTTTACAGAGTGTAATGTCCTCTGTGGGGAAGCTCTGCAGTGCCTCACCAGGGGAGCCAAACCGCAGGGCACGCCAGCCACCTTCCTGCTGCTGGTGGTTTTTGGGAATCAGACTCCAGGAGGCTCAGGACACCGCAGGAAATATCACACCGGGCATCTCTCTTGTGCCACTTCGCCAAAATCATGGGCAACCTGATTTCTAAAAGACAAATAGTTTTACGCCATTTGTTTTTAAATCGCTTGTTGTCTGATTCAACTTCTCCACTGTCTTCCAGGGATGAGCATCTGGGATACTTTCTCCTAGATGCTGGGAAGTGAGGAGTAGTCCCCTGGAGTTACTATATCTGTCTCGGAGAGTGGTGCCAAAGAGACACAACACATTATAGTGCCCTCTCTAATATTGTTAAGTGCACAAGAACCACCTGGAACAGAGCTATCAGCATTTCAATCGATTGAAATGATGCCATAAGGGCAGCTATTGATTAGAGGGAAGAAACAGGTTTATACAAGCAAAGGCAAAACCAATGAGGACTGAGTTGGCATTCGGTGTGGGTCTTTGTTCAGCTTAGACCACCACCACCCCTGGGAGCACCCAACACTCCTGCTTTTTGGGTGCAGTTATGCCTACTGAAGCTCAGGTATCTTTACTCCACAGCTGGCTGCTGGACCAGAACATCTCAGCTGATGTGGAAATCTCCTGATGAATTCTGTGGTTTGGGTTACAAAGCAGGCAAAAATGACCATTGCTTAGTCATTTTCAAATCAAACTTTTCATTTTCAAATCAACTTTCTATATATTACTAAGCTACATATGAGGCAACCGATCGGTTCTGACTGGGAAAGGCTGGGGTTTGTGTGTTCAGCTGTTACTACTGATGTAGGAAGGAAAACGTCTGCATCAGTTCAGTCACCTCCATGAGCAACAGCGTAAATCAGACACTACGGAGCGGGCAAAACTTGTATTAAAAATCTGAGGATTAGGTCATATCTTGCACAACCTTTTTTATCTTTTAGTGCATTTAAAAATATGAAGCAATCCTTTTAATCATTAATTTTTCAGAAAAAAGAAAAAGCAACTCTTTTATATCTCCCTATACTGGTAATCAGTTAGAGCTAGAAACAGAAATGCCATTTTTTTTAGCAACTTGGTTATATGGAGCATATACGGAACATCACTTCCTGTGCATAGCAGTACAGCAGTTGAAAAACAAAAGTCTCTTATGGATGAGCTACAGGCCCTTCAAAATACTGTCAAACATGTCTCCTGCCAAATGAGAATAATTTTACACCATATAGTATAGTGTAATACACCCAACAAACACGCCCTATGACGCATCAAGTAATACTGCGTCATTAACAAAGTTACTGGAACTGATGCTTGAAGAATTAATTTATTTTTAAAATATGCTCTTTTACCCTGCACTATCTGCTTTTTCAATCTGACCTGAAGAGGCAGTCTGATAAATCTTGTTTGAATTCAGCCAGCAGAGCACCAAAGGGGACTTTCTTTTTCAGAAGGACTTGAATGTTTCCATTAAATCACTTTTTTTCTTTCCTAGAGGCCTTTATAGCCGCGCAAAGCACTCCAACACCTAATTTTAAGTACACAGCACTTTCACCGAGATCAATGAAATTATTCACGTCTATTGCGTGGCCACTGAAATGCTTTGTAGGGCCACGACAAGCAGCTACAAAGTAAGTATGAAGCAGATCCTTTGATCTGAACCTACACATCCTCACACTTGGAGAAAGCAGGATTGAGACTGCAGTCTGGTTTTCGGTGATAACTGACAGAATTCCTGAAATCTCCCATCAAAAAAAGGGTATTTTTGCAGCTTGACTTTATTACTGCTGGGGTCTGGAGCAGATCTCCCCTCTGCATTCCTGCATGATAATCGCCTCCATTCCCCCTGGGTGTCTGCAGCCTGGGCTGCTCCTCCTTCGCTTCCAACTCTTTCGTGGTGTTGAGCCAGAAGGTTACTTCACCTGCTGCATTATATTATGATTTTCTTCATTCAGTTCTGCGAAGATACAGTTTGCAGCAGGGCCAGTTGTGTTCCTTAGTGGCTGTACAAGACCCCAGGGATGTACACGAGAAAAATGCACATAATAAAATTCCCTGGACCATTCTGATCCCCACAAGCATCACCCAAGCATCACAAGCACTTAAATGGAAGCTATTTAATATGAAAAAAAAACATAGACGTGGCCTGAATATGCTCTCTGGCCAAGGAGTTTTTTTTCTAACAAAACAGGACTTAACAAGATCTGGCTTCTGTAGGGGAACTGGTAACAGAATCCTCTCAGAAAGGAAAACCTTTTTCTTCTGGCTGGACCATACTAACCCCACAAATCTATAGTAAAAGCTCTAAATACATTTTCAGCTTGCCATCGTTCAGATCCACTTGGGAACACAGCAGATTTACAGTTTCCTTAGGTTGAACATTTTTCAGCTGGAACCTGCAGACATAAAAGATCCGTTGATGGATTCTTATCAGGTTTAATGGAGTTTTCCATGGGAATCTCCCAGCAAGTTACTATATCTCCACCACGTAGGGTGGAGTTGCTCTGTTTACTAATGTTCTCCTTAGCCTCCATCTACATCTAATAGCAGGACACTGTGAGATATTGACTGCCTTGGCCAACAGCCAGAGAACTAACCCATGACATCCCCAGTGAGAAGCCGGAGCTGATGTACAACTTTGCTAAGCAAACGAAGGATACTTCCTTTAACCTGCTCACCCATCAGTCATGTTATGAGCACCATGTTCTTTGCCAAAATTAAGTGAAGCATCCCTTTAGTCTCTAGGCATGCACGCTTTCTCACTTTGGCTAGAAAACAATGTCAAATGGCAGTCAAGGGAGACGGTGAATTATTGCACAACGGGAACCACCAGGGAGGGGGGCTGAATGGCAGAGCTTCCCAAATCAGAGAAAAACATGTATGAGCTCAGCTGGACTTTTAGACTGAAGTGCCTCTGTTCCTGAATGAGGCTCTGTGACTTGTCACTGGGGAATTCTTTTTTTAATTTTTTTTATTTTTTAAAAGACACAGCTTAGGAAAAAAAGTTAAAATCATTTATGCCACAAAGCAAAACCAGAAAGATTGTCCCAGTCCCACCTTCACACCAGTGTTCATTCACAACTCAGGCTCTTCTGCTGCAAGCCATAAAAGACACCCTTACAAGGGAAGGATTTCGTTTAGTAGACCCTGGTCCAGCCCCCGATGCCATCAGCCTCAAGCATGAGAAGAGACAGAGGAGATTCAGGTTTTAGGTCCTGTTTACAGAGCTGGGCACCATCCTGCACATCCGCATCCCCTCTGCAATTAATAGTGTGCTCCCTGTTGCACTGAAATGAAATAAGAAAGAACTGACCAGCCTGTCGGGGACATCTCTAATAGAGTGAGCCATCTGCACTCCTACAATGGGTGGTTCCTCTCACGTCACCACAGTGAAGGTTACTGGCAGGACATCCAGTCTATGTTAGGACTTGTTCCGAGAGCTTTCCTATCATCCTGTCCTGAAGGGAGTTTTACTACAAGCACTGATATTTCTGCAAGCACCACCCATCAGAAGCAGAATGTTGCAATTACACGTCAGAATCTGGCTAAGTTTGACCAATAACTTCATATCAGGTGCTACTTCTACATTCACTTACTTAAAAACAAATTAAGTCATCACTAGCAACCCCCCTTCTCCTCCTCTTAAAATGTCTTTCACAGGATCACTTACTCCCTAGTAATTTTTTTATCTGTAAACTTTACAAACTTAGAAACATGCAATCTTATTGAGGAACCATTCCTGCTATTGACATTTACCGTTTGAGTTACCAGCTGACTGGGACAGAAAATTAATATCCACTTTTCTGAAAAAGTTAGGTTTTGGCTCAACTACAACTCTGGAAAACAGGATGACTGCAGCTATAATTCATCTTCTAGATTATCCAGATGAGAATTAATGCGGTTTTACTGGTAAAAGTTTAATGAAAGAAAAGGTAATGTTACCACATACTGTAATAAGCACCTGCCTGAGACAGGTTTGCACAGAAAAACAGATGACACAGTGACTACAGAGTATTGAGAACTATTTTAAACTACACAGAACAAATTTCTGGAAGATTGGAAATCCAGCTTGTTTCTTGGTAAATTCTTACTTTTTCTACATTTAAGTTGGGAACAGGATCCCAACCTGCTGCTGCAGAAGAAAAGTTCTGGCCTGTCAGAATCAAGACATAAAAACCCCAAACAATTTAATTACAGTAAGCTTATAGTTCAATCCTGAAAAAATCTAAACAGTTCAGAATAAGCAGAGTGAAGTTGGATCACATATTCTTGCGACAGCATCCATTTCCTATAACATAAAATGCTGGCATTTCTGCTCTCCCAACTATAAGTAGATGCAGACCAAGATAATAGATTAGATGTATAATGTTTTTTCACGACCAGCCACACCTGAAAATACATGCCATGAAGGAGGGTTAAGCCTCCTGGTACATGTCAGCTGTGCTTTGGCCCAGGTCTGACTAGGAAAGAAGACAGTTATTATCCCAGTGGCCAAACTGCAGATGTTCTTGTCCAGATGTGGGCACTTTTAAGGGCAGCTTGAAAGCAGTTATAAACCCAGTCAAACAAGAAAGCTGAGGTTAGAGTGCCTTATTTTCATTTAAGACATTTCATTGAAGCTCTGCTTTTGAGGCCACACAGCAGACTGTTATAACATGTAAGGTAATTATGAAAGTCCAGTTATTAAACAAAGAAAAAACAAGTTTGCACCTTTATTGGAGATGAAAATGGGAGATGAATTTCCAAAGTGAGTAGTAAACAAAGTGTCTGTACTAAATAAAATCACGGGATGAATGTATTATGGGCATATGAATGAACTGGGCTGAACGCTTCCAAACCACGTCTGCTTCTTTGTCCAGTCCCATGCAGACGTTCTCACCAGGCCAATACAATGCACCACCTAATCACAAAATTTACAGGAATACTTGTCTGAAATAATTTGCATTGCTCTTGTTGGTGTACAACTCAGAGGGAAGAGGGCCCTGTGCATTTTACCCGCCGGCTGGAGGGCAGACTCAACCAAGTCTGTTTGAATCACTGCCCTGGCTATAGGCACACCTCTCGGGGAGGATTTTGGGCTGAAAGAGACTCTTTCCTTCCAGCTCATGAAACTGGTTTAATTCGACGTTCCCGTGCCGGTACACACAGTGTCAGAGCTCACTGCTTTTCCCAGCCCAGTGTCCTGCTTGCTCAGCACAACCTGTGCTTCCACAGCAAAATTATCCTGCACGGAATTACGGAGTCAAGCCAAGACAAGCTCTTTCGGTAGCAGGGCGAAGGAGCTCATGGAGATGAGGTGTCTCTAGAATAATGTCAGGGTGGAAGGGGAGGGCTTTAGCTTTCGTGGAAAAACAGTGCAACTTGGAAGCCAGCCAGGCGCTCATCCTCTCTGGAAGCGATCTTCCCGCCCCCTGCACCTTTTTACAAAATAAGATCAAGCTTTGCAAAGCCTAATTCTTAAAAAAAAAATAAAAAAAAGTAATGAAATGAACGTGTGCTACCACCTGCTGACCGTTGTTTGGAAGAGCAGCCTCCTCAGCAGGCTGTGGGCCTGGACGGTCTCCAGAGCTCGAGGCCTGGTGTCCCGCTCCACACAGCTCCAGGCCCTGCAGGGACAGGGAATGGCCACCCTCAGGAGAAAGGGGTCGAGGTTTTGTTGAATTTGTGAGTATGTTTAATAAAAAGCAACATCCAGGACAGAATTAGAAGACGAGGTGGAAGGGAAGGTCAAAAAGGTGGCCATGGTGGAGCAGTTTCATGCGAGTGTCAGCTCCATGGACACACGTGGAGGCACCAAGATGGAGAAAGCAGGTCCACAGACACAATCCTGGGCTCTCCTGGGGTCCACCATCACCCACCGGTACACCACGGATGGCCTGCTGCCCTTACAGCCAGCCATTATGGCAAAAAAAGCACCAAAGTTTCACCGAATGAATACAGGTTTAAATAAACACATTTCTGTACAGGTCACTTCACTTCCACACATCCCCACCAGGTCATCGATTCCAAACTAGCAACAGGGATCTGAAGCAATAAATCACCTCAGGCTGGCAAGAATAACAGCCCGGAGCTCACAAATACAAAGAATGTATTTAATCTTTTTCCGTTGCTGTGGTGAGCAAACAGAGTGTGCCTGGCACATTAGGCAGCAAAGGTCCAGGCTCTTCTTGTGTTAACGTATTACCCATAATTATTTGTAAAATCAAATGGAGACCAGTGGAGTCAGTCCAGGTACTTAGCCATTCACTTCAACCAAAAGACTCGCAGGAATTGTTATCCTCCCAAAGTCTTGAGGAATACAGAATTAAAGGAAAAAAAAGGATCTGCTCCAATTGTTGTAACCAGAAGCACATACGTCCTGAACCCGTAGTTACATGTGAGATCTTACAGGACAAAAAGAATTGAAAAAACTTCTGCACATATCAAAAATCCACCTTTATCCCCTCAGCCTATGCAGAGGCTACTGTGTTTGGAAGGCCTCTGAGCACCAAAGTTACACATTTCGAAGTCTTCACATCTGCTTCTTTTGCAACGTGTCACTGGTGCCACTGGTCTACAGTGCCTCTCATCCAACACCCTCAAAACACCTCTACAACTAATTAATCACGTACACGGTTTTACAAAGGTTAAACAAACCAATCCCTCACAAACAATGTTATATAGCTGAGCAGCAAACGTCAAACACCAACTCAGTGCAGAACATGTTACGGATTTGTCTTGAACAGCTGATGTGATCAGCTGTGCTGGCAGAGATCACACATTGAGTGTTTACGACCAAGAAATTGGGAAGGCTGTTGCCTTTTCCAAGCACATGTATGAAAATAAAGTGTGGCTAAATTGAATTAATAAATTAATCAGATGTAATATTTTGATCAACTGCAACAGAAGGTTTGATTGCAGAAGAGGTTTCACCGGTAACTTCCCTGGCCTTCCCAAGCCCGTTGCAGTTTGCTCTGAAAGCAAACCTCCACTAGATTGGTTTGGAAGTGATCATTTCTATAAACATGTTTACCCTAGTTTAATCTGAAACCGTTCCTGGTCAGCCAATGTGCTGGAACAGTAACTACCAAGGAATAAAAAGGCCAATCCAGCATCAGTGTAAAGTAGAAAGCCAAAAGGTACATGGAGAAAAAGCAAAAAGGGGAATAAGGTAATGGCAATCCAGGCTTTACAAATACGTTTCAAGGGCTCTTCTTTTACTTTCCTTCTGCTGTAAAGAGAAGACAGAAAAAATCTATGGTGAAATAAAAATGAGCAAAGGAAGAAAATAACATGTGTGCTAAACCCATTTTTTTCAAAACCTCAATGGCATTTCTCTCCACAGCACTCCACATCTCTCCGTAGGCTTGAGCCAGAGAGCGGATGCTGGGTTACTTCGCTCTCATAGCATGAACTCGTACTCCTTGCTATTCTCAATCTGTCACATTCAACAATCACATGCGAAAATGACTCAAGCTGCCAGTTGTCTGCGTGTTGTGCTCGTTGAGCATTTGCCAGTTCCTCAGGAGCAGGCTTGATATTGAAAGCCACACTTTTGGAAACGTGATTTACCCTGAGGCTGCTGCATTAGACTCAAACATTTTGATTTTTATCCTACAACTTTTTGGGCTTTCTTTTAGTCTTGCAGCCCAATATTTCTGGACACAGAGGAAACAACGGCAGGTCAGATCTGTGGCTTGTTCAACGTGGCATTTCTCCCCAACTGAAGGCATTTATTCAAAGTGCCTAATATTTTCAAAGGAGTGGAAAAACCCCTAATGCACCACACCAATCACCAGCTGTAAATGTTGGACAGCTAAATTTTCTTGTAAATTGTAAATTTTCTTCCTGTCTCCTGCAGCGATCACCTGAGAAGCAGGCAATGATTTCTATCTTTTTCTGAGCAAACATCATTTCGTTGTGCAGCCTTTGAGCCAGCATGGCTACAGAGACTGAACCAGCCTGCTCCCCTTTGCATCAGTGACTACCCTGCGTCTGTTCAGCCCACCGAGGTCTCCCTGTCCTTGGAAACAAACTTCTCTTCATACTCTCAGCTCCAGTGCCTGCTTTCAAAAAGAAATTACAATGCCAAGGACACGTTCTGTAGCCTCCCCTGACTATAGGGGCAGCCTACGGTGAGGAGCTCACAGATGTGTACTATACAAAATATGCCCACACTTATTTAGGTGAATCCCACCCCAGGATGTCCCAGAGCAACAGACCCGGCTCTGCAGCAGGGAAATGATGTAATATGTGGCTCCATGAGAAGCTGCTGAGTTTTACTATTTAATTATTTTGGCTGTGTTGATGTTTCACCCACTACTATGTTGTCCCTCCACTCTACAAAGCTGGTGTCCTAAGGAAAGTATCTTGTTAATTCTGAGAATATAACAATACCCACACAACTACTAGCTAAATTTATTCAATCATTCTGTATTTTTTTGGTAACTACCAAATAAATAATAAAAAAGAATATTAGCATCTATAATAGCCTCATGATTAAAGTGTACTTTATAAATTCAGTGGAAAGTGAGGTTTTTCCCACACTAGAGACTGTCCTTAGCCAAAACTCTTCAGATAAATAATGAGCTCCTGTACAAAACATTCAGCAATGAGGACAGTTAACATGTTGGAAATGTGTAACAGGTAGCAAAAGGAAGACTATGTACAACTGTAATTGCAAATTGTATGAAGTCGTTTACTGTTATATAAGTACAATTTGTGCCTAAGGTTTGATGCAAGAAATAAGAAAACTACAAAGATTGATTCTAAAAGCTTCATGCAACCATTTTATTGTTATTTGAAGTAATTAAACTGAGTTACTAATTTACAAAAAGTAAACAATAAATCACTCATTCTGTCTCACAAATATCAAAAGTAAGGTCATGGGAATGATAAACACAGTTTGCAATGTCTTCCAATAACGTAGCAAACGGACTTTTTGTTCAAGAAGCTCCATAACTTCCCCCAATTACACAGATAGCTCTCTGAAAGCATACGGTTTGTGTAAAGCCTGCACATACCATATGCACATATCACTTCACTTGCCACTGAAACAGTTGTGTCATGGGTGGAATGTGGCAACTCTACCCACACACAGTAATGTGATACAACAGATGAAGATAGTGGAAAGCCGTGAAACTGCATGGAGAAATTTAAGTAGATTGAGTCCATCTCTACTTCAATGGGAATTAGATCAGGCCCCAAATGAGAATTTATGCATGACAGCTGGATTAACATATATATTTCCTCAAAGATAGTACCTTTATAAGCTGAAGAGCTCCATAGTGTCGCACTGGAGTATTAGTTCATTTTTTATTAAGAGAGAAACCATCATTTTGTAATTCATGGTAATTTCCTCCAGGACATAGGTCTCCTTAGCTGCCTCTTTTGAGTCCTGATCCTCCTTAATTTGCAAGGTATGAGACTGCAGCAGGGACAGGTTAGCGTATATTTGAGTTATAGTCCCCACATATTCTGGTTCATGAGTAGGAAACCGTGCAAGCGTAAGAGACCCAATTAAGTTAAAAGTTCAGCAGTCTTCCATTTCAGTGAGCTATCAGGCATCAAATGATTATAGTATTATTGCATTTTTTTACACATGAAAAACTGCACACCCTCTTTTTTTTTTTTTTTTAAAGCCATGCCCAGGCAGCAGCACCCTGCCTGCCTCATCCACGGTGTGAAAACCTGGCACTCCCAAAGGCTGGAGCTTCCGAGCCGTGGTACAAAACTACATCAGACATGCAGTGCCACGGCAGGGGGAAGCTTTACAACGCAGGAGCACAGATGGGATCAGCTTGCAAGTAAATATGTTTCTGTTGCTAGAGAAAAGCGTAGAGAGCAACAATGAATAAAGATGAAAAATAAGATGCTGACAGAAGGGAAAAATCCCCGCAAAAGGGGTACAAAGAAAGAGGATGTGGTAGAAAGGACCAAAAAGCTGGACGGGTAGTTTGGGCAGCTGGCTTTGCACTAATGAGAATCCTCCTGTCTTACATCAATAATGCCATTATTTGGCATTTAACCTTTCGGTTGTGACTCCATAACTGGGCATTCAAGTATTTCATAGCAATTTTCACTATTCACTCACATACATAAAAGCGCTTCCCATGAAAGGCAAAGCCTTGTGCTCCTTTTGCGGTGCTTTGAATGCAGCCAGGAGCTCTGCCCGTGTAATGAATGCATGCAGGTCACACCTTTTACTTTTTCTTTCACATCATTAACTTATTTTTAATATGAAAAGAAGGTCATCTTCTTCACCTTCTTAACAGGGTTCAGATTTTAATATTTGATTAGGACAAGTAAGAATTATGGTATTCTTAGATCTGTTACTTCACTACTACATTATAGCACAAATGCACACACTAAAAAATATTAATGACTAAATGCTCCACAGACCCGCAAGCTTGAGGCAGAGAACGAGATTCAATACACATTTTAAACTATTACAATCCTGACAACAGATCGAATATCTAAATAATTGTAACAGTCATCTAAACATGGCATACAAGCACTTCAGGTGGTGTCAGTGTTAAGTTGCAGTATGCATAACTGGCAAAAAGGGGTTAGACATTCTTCTCTCGCTACGGCAGTCTTCATATTAAATGCAGATATTTCTAGAAAGAAAGCTTTTGATAATATTCAACCTCTTTTTAAGTACTTAGACCATTTTTGTATAACAATGCATATTAAAGTAACGCTAAGGCTTCAAAGCCCTCACCTATAAATCGTGCCATCCCAGGATTAAAATTCCTTAATTCAGCTCTGTTGTGGATATGCATAAGGAGAATTTTCAATTATCTTTTTAGATACAAGTCTTCTGGAAACCACTGAACTCCATTCCATGCAGAGGAAAGCAGGAATATTAATTGCCTCAATGCTTTTTGTATGGGGCTTTCACTGTAGCTTTAATGCTCAATAAACATCAAAGATTTATCTTTACTATCCAACTGTGACAGAAGATGCTCTTACATTCACTCAGTCGATGGAGAGCAGGCCATAAAACTTAAGGCTGAAATCATTAAGCATGCAATGATTTCAGATGTACAATAGGAGTGCTCCAAGTCCTCATTTTTCAGAGTACCTGTCATTTTAGGAATGTCCCATGTTCAGAGCAGCGATCCCACTGATCTCAATAGCCATGGAAACCATCCTGCAATTCAGATCCCCGTCTCCCTACCTGGATAGACTAGAAATGTAGACCATAACTGAGCTCTGTTCCCCTCTTTGGCATTCCTCTCCTCCTCGCAGTTAGTCCCTGCTTTCCTCCCCATAATCTCCCTGCTTTCCCATAACTCTGTTCCCCTCTCTGGCTCCATTTCTTGCCTCCAGTTACATTGTTTTTTTCACATTTCCTGGGCAGGGGAAGTGGGGGAGCGGTTTGCCTCTTCTGCAACCCCAGACAGAAGCCGTGACAGCTCTGTACCTGCTCTCCCTCAGGATGGGGAGATGTCTCTTCAGCTCCCCCATCACGTACGAGCCATGCAGGATGAGGGGGATACATCTTTGACAACAAAGAACTTAGAAGTCAAACAAGCCTCTACTGTGCAACTGTATATAGATATTTCAAAAGAGCACAGCTTCACCAAATTTGGCGATTTAAATGAAGCAAAAAGTACCACAGCTCAGCCACAAAGACAACTCTGTACCACAAGTTTCACATCCCTCTGTCAGAGCACGGAGGCAACAGGACCTCAAACAGCTGTGAGCGTTGGTAAGATGGACCAAGCAGCCCTCCCCAAGTCCTCCCAGCTCTGGCTGGGATGCCTCCATGAAGAGGGGAGAGGGCAGGGGTGCTACGAGTTTTTAAACTACTTACAGCAAATATTTCTGGCTCTGGACATAAGGTCAGAAAGGTTGCATGGCATTCACCTTCGTTCTGTGGGACACGTGGTTGTGTGTCACAAGCAAGGTTAGGCCCAACTGGAGCCTCATTCCACAGCACAAATAGGTATTTTTGTGTAAGGGCTAGAGAATGAAAACTTAAGCTCAGAGTATGATAAATTTAACATTGGGTGTTTAAAAAGTGACCAATTTCTGCTCTAATCTGATTGTCTTTCACAGCAGTACTGTCCCAAACTCAGGACAACGGCACTCCATGAGACACAGCAGCTCCCGAGACGTATGGAAACTGCCACGGGCAGGTAAAAGATTAATGGGAAGGGCTCTCTTTTGATGGATGAATCTGTGACCTTGAGCAACGAGAGCGCTTGCACCAAGTATATCTGCCATGCGAGACAGACAAAATGAGAGAGGCTCATTTTACACTCTCAGATCTCATTAAGCACTCAGACCAGAAACACCGATACTGGCACTGGCCATCTGCTCCGCTGTTTGCCTGGTTACAGGTCTGATAACACTTACAGGGAGCAAAAGTTAATCATACGTACAGATGAGCAACAGCACTTCTGCACAGGAAATCCAGTGGAGCATAACAGTTTCTAAAAAAAAACCACCCACATACCTGTTTTTTATTTCGTTCTGTTGTTTCAAACCACACAGGCAAGCTGGCAGTTCAAAGAAAAAATGTTGACATAAAAGGCCGTAACTTTAGACTCTTCAAATATTGTTTTTTTAATAAACTGAAAAGTTATCAGAAAGTTAATTAACTTGAAATTGGCCAAATTGCAGGGATGACCTCTTAGTTTATATAACTGGCAACGATATAAAATTATTTTTTAATTGCTTTGAAGCTATTGCCTCTAATGCTCTTCTTTTTGCTTATCTCAGTTATTTAAGAATTACTAGGGTTTTCTGCCATTCATTCTCCACCTGCAGCGATGAAGGCCCTCACCAGGAGATCTTTCCAAGTCTGCGGTAATATTACCCCAGCATCCATCCCTGAGGATTGAAGCTTCCCTGCGAGTGTTTTCTGAGAGACTTAGGATCAGCTGAATTTTCTTTGCTGAACAGCAATTCCTGGAAAATCCTGCAACGTATTCAAAGACTTTTCCTACAGCTTTTGGAGAATCGGCTCCGAGCAAAATGATACAGTCTATTGGGGCCGTATCTGACCTAGAAAGTATTAACTGAAGAATGTGTGGGACAGCTGGTTATCGGAAAGAAAAGACACGCAGCCCAGGGGAGTGACATGGGGAGCTACTCGAGTTCATCCCAAACGACTGTCAGCTCTCCAGCGCCGGCCAAGCCCGGGAAGCAGATACGGAGCCTCTGCCAGAGCCGTGCCGCATCCCGTAACGGAGCTGGCTCAGATATCTCTAGCACAGGCCTGCGCCATGCGGCCAGGAGATAGTTTATCATCCGAGAGCATTTCAGATACGCCATGTGATAAGGGTGAACAGAAATCTGAAGTATAGTAGGATTATTTCCAACAAAGTGCCACAGGGCTCAGCCTTTCAGCAGAGGACATTCTGTGATCAGCTTCGGTACACAGCGTGCCGGGGTCATCTTTTTCAAAACACTGCTCTCGATGGTCATTGCTGTTGGTGTTCCTCAGAAGCACAACCAGGTACCACCCTCCTTTAAATCGTGTTAATTTACTGTGAGGGTGATGAGACACTGGCCCAGGTTGCCCAGAGAAGCTGTGGCTGCCCCATCCCTGGAGGGGTTCAAGGCCAGGTTGGATGGGGCTTGGAGCAACCTGGTCTGGTGGGAGGTGTCCCTGCCCAGGGCAGGGGGTTAGAACTGGATGATCTTTAAGGTCCCTTCCAACCTGAACCATTCTACAATTCTATGAAAAGAGAATGCACAGCAAGCTGAGTGCCATTTATTTCCAGCTAAACGTGTCCCTGCCCAGGGCAGGGGGTTAGAACTGGATGATCTTTAAGGTCCCTTCCAACCTGAACCATTCTACAATTCTATGAAAAGAGAATGCACAGCAAGCTGAGTGCCATTTATTTCCAGCTAAACATCCAGTTATACCTAAAGAGATGAGACTTCAACTCTTTCTCAGCTTTCCCAGTTCAAAAAACTGGATTGTGTATCTGGGATAACATCTTTTTCTTGACACCTGAACCATTCTATGATTCTATGAAAAGAGAATGCACAACAAGCTGAGTGCCATTTATTTCCAGCTAAACATCCAGTTATACCTAAAGAGATGAGACTTAAACTCTTTCTCAGCTTTCCCAGCTCAGAAACTGGGTTGTTTATCTGGGATAACATCTTTTTCTTTATTATTCCTTTCGATGAGGCAGTACATACCAAGCACGTTTGCTGCTGCATCACCAATGCTTGAACATTTTAACTCTGAGAATCAGAGAAAATTCTTAAGGTCCCTTCCAACCTGAACCATTCTATGATTCTATGAAAAGAGAATGCACAACAAGCTGAGTGCCATTTATTTCCAGCTAAACATCCAGTTATACCTAAAGAGATGAGACTTCAACTCTTTCTCAGCTTTCCCAGTTCAAAAAACTGGATTGTGTATCTGGGATAACATCTTTTTCTTGACTATTCCTTTCGATGAGGCAGTACATACCAAGCATGTTTGCTGCTGCATCACCAATTCTTGAACATTTTAACTCTGAAAATCAGAGAAAATCCTTCAGTTGGAAGTCATTATTTACAATTTTGGCCAGTACCACACCATGGATGGTACCTCCCCACCATCACTTCTTACTCATCTTACCGAGAAGTCTATATGATTCTGTATGTTTCTTTATGATTCTATAGTCACAGGCAACAGGACTAGAGGAAACAGCCTCAAGTTGCGCCAGGAGAGGTTCAGGTTGGATATTAGGAAAAATTTTTACACTGAAAGGTTTATCAAGCGTTGGAATGGGCTGCCCAGGGAAGTGGTTGAGGCACCATCCCTGGAGGTATTCAAAAGACGGGCTGACATGGTGCTGGTGGACATGGTTTAGTGATGGTTTTTTTTGGTCAGTTACGTTGATGGTTGGACTAGATGATCTTGAAGGTCCCGTCCAACCTAGATGATTCTATGATTCTAAGTCTTGTTGCATAGGGGCATGGGTTAACACCATTTAACCAGAACGTCCATTATTTTCCCAAATATCTTGGGACGCATCCATTAATTGGTTCAAAGGAGAAAAACGATGTGAGCCATAACCGGCCTGATGGCAACGCTGGTGGCCATCCCACGGCAAACACCACTCGTGCAAATCATCCAGGGCTTTTTACTATTAAATTTTGCTATTAAAGCCTAAAAGGTACCCTCTTTCTTAAAAAAAAAAAAGCGTTTGGCAAACATTTTGCCTGAGCGCACCCACTGTGAGTTCGAGTGCCCCTCTTCGGCCTTTGGTGTGGGGGAGTTTCACGGTGGTGGGCTATGTTAATTTAAATAAAATACGATTCTAATTGGCTTTAACAAGCCACCGCTTTAATCAGGCCTCCCGGATTCCTCCTAGAAACCCTTTACACCTTTTCCAAGAGCGGGTTTTACCGGACTGTCACCCGCTCCTCTCCCCTGAGGCGATTTCCCCTCACCCCCGACTTCTCTCCCCTTCCTCCTGGCCAGGCCGCCCGCAGCCGCCGCCGCCGCCAGCGCCGCCATGATGCTTGTTTGCTTTCAATGAGTG
>NW_015090893.1:13653996-13692756 GCF_001431845.1 Calidris pugnax | reverse complement strand
GGAGAGGGGGGGCTGAGAAACTCTGCCGTCCGAACAGCAATTACTCTTTAATTGAGCTGATTAGGAGGGGATTTCTTTTATTGCGTGTGTCGGGCAGGTGTAGAAGGACTGAGCGGCTGAGCTGGGTGCAGGGGGAAGCTCTTGGACCCCCCGGTCTGCCATCGACCCTGCAGGGCAGCTCCCCTCGGTCTCCTTTTTGTAGAGAATTTTAAGCCTGGGGTCAGGCAAGGCTTTAGGAAAGCACGTATCTATACACCTGTCTGTGTCTCGGTGTACAAGTATATTGTGAACACGTATTTTATCAGCAGTTTTTCCACCAACATTAAAAATTAATATGAAACCTACTTTGTGTAATAGAAAAAAATATATTCAGAACAAATACAGTAATGCTTTGTGTAATATAAGAAATATATTCAGAACAAACGCAGTAAAACAGGGGGATTGTTGTGTTTTTGTGGTTTCTTTTTTTTAATTTTTAATACAGATATTTGTATTTCCACAAACGCATAAAAAATTGTATTACTGAAAATGTAACTTCACAGATGGGTATTTGCTTTGTAAGTAGAGTTGCAGATCTGCTGGTCTTTCGTTTTGATTTCTGGGGCTTATTTTCTTAATCTAGATTTCGCCGCAATGGGTAACTAATTCAAAATTCAAGGGATTAAGAAATACCTGTGGTATTTGTCTGGCTTGAATACAAAGATGTGCAAGTGTTGACTGGTAATTGTATTGTATCTCGCATTTTTTTTTCATTCTAGAGCAGGTCTCGTAATTGGGAATTTATCAACATTTCCACTGGGGTAATTTTACAGGATTATCCGCCCTCTGTTCTTCCTGCTGGTTCATCTGGACTCTGTGGAGTTTGCTGCTAGCAATGAAGCCTTCTGTGGGGGTTTATTCATGCTATTACTGAAATGGAGCCCTTCGCGTTTGGATTAACTCTTTGTTCACTTTTCACCTGAACCGCTTGGATCAGTCCATTTATAAAAAGGATACTACCATGCATCTCTTTTCTGTTTGCATTGTGAAGTTGAACTCTGAATACAGTCTTGATGTGTTCAGGCTGTTTACTTTGCTTGAATTTTAGAGGAAGAACTGAAATATAAAGATAGATGAGACTGTAATACTACATGGGCAGGTAAATACTTTTGACATTTATATATGAAAAGTTGAAAGCATGTTATGAAGGGTCACAAATCAAACGAGCATGGTACCTTTCAAGGTAAAAAAACATTAAGATCAGGCTCTCCTAGATATTAGGAAGGCATTCTTCTAAGAAGTGTGGTGTTCATGATGGAAAACACTGTCTTTAAAATGGGGTAGAGTGCTCCCAAGATTAAGCAAACTACAAATTGTTTCCCAGCTGACAAGCAAAAGCATCCCCCTTTTTTTTTTTTTTCTTTTTAAAGCATGGCAGTGTAAATAAAAATGGTCCTGTTAATCGATCACCAGAAAGCTAAGCATTTTTGTTTGTAGTACATTGTGTCTAATTATTTGGATGATCATCGGGTCCTGTTAATCGATCACCAGAAAGCTAAGTATTTTTGTTTGTAGTGCAGTGTGTCTAATTATTTGGATGATCACCATGCCCAGGAGGCTGGGTGGTGAACCAGAATCCCTCCTTCCAGTTGTGCAGCACCTGCTGCAACAGGCAGTCCCTGCTGCAGAGGCCCTGGTTCTGTTTGCTAACGGAATATTGAGGTTTGAAATTATTCCCTTGTTTCTTCATGCAGATTTGGCTGTACACATGTATATGTGCAGTCTGTAACATTACATCCTTGGCCCAAGTGGGGCCGCATTGAATGAAGATTATACACAGTCTGTTTGGTTTTTTTTGCATGAAGATGCCTTTAGAATTGACAGAATATACAAGAATTGTCACATATTTCCATAAGACTTTTTGCTAGGAGAAATCTGTAGTACTGAAAGGTTACAACTGTGTACGATGAGCTTGGAAAACTACCACTGACCTTAAAACCCCACAAGAATAATCTCAACAGACCCTACCTCTAGATTTTAATCCTAGTTGCAGGGTTGGAGATTGACCCTTGCCCGGTCGCACACCATATATCTGGTTTGGGACCTTAAAACCCCACAAGAATAATCTCAACAGACCCTACCTCTAGATTTTAATCCTAGTTGCAGGGTTGGAGATTGACCCTTGCCTTGTCACACACCATATATCTGGTTTGTTTTTTTTTTCTGTCTGTATATTGAGATTTTTGCACGTTTTCTGGTGCCAGAATACTTTACTGGTACATTACTGAATCCAGTCTAAATTTAGACTTCTTCATGGTGTAATTTTGAAAGCTGTACACATGAATTGCTCAAACTGAGTCACTGCAGGGTTTCATCTGTTTTGTATTCCCTCTTCAGTGTTGCTGCTTCACACTTGGAAGTGTGATTATTGTACAATATCCTGCAAGATTATTAGCATTGTATTAAGTGACATAATTTATGCTCCTGCATTGAAATTTTGTTGTAGAAGTCCACTCGCCAGGGAACCTTGGCATCAGCCTGGGGACCCGCACTCACAATTTCTACATTGAGCAATTTCTGCAGTTGAGGTCTTAAAGAGTTTACAAATGCTTAGGCAGGTCCTGTAGAAAAAAAAAAGCTGTTTAAATGCTTAACATGTACTTTTGAGCTACTAATTACACTTCCAAGATGGTGCTTATTTAAAAAAAAAAAAAAATTGGCAACAACTCAGATTTTCTCTTTTGTAAGACTGCAACACGAATCCTTTTGTTAATGCCTCCGAGGGCTTTTTTTAAGTGAAGGAATCAAGGAGGGACTAGGAGCAGAAAATATATACATGGTTGTTTACTTTAGAAGTAAAATACTTGCTGTTAGTATTCCAATTTATGCTATAATGGAGCATTGCAGGAAGAGATTTATTTTTTTTAGCCTGGGAAAGCCATTAGGTGTGTTACTGAGGCTGCCATCAAGATGTTGTGATCAGAGCCCAGGTATTTTGATGGCTCTCTCGAGCGTCTTAGTTCACGTCCCTGATATGCAACCTTTGTTTTGCAAGTTAAGCAGCTTCCTACATTAAGCCTCTCCTAAAGATGTTGTACCATTTTATAATACCAGTATCTCCAAGGCCTTTTTGAGCTCCCCCCTTTCCTTAGCAAGGCAGCAGTTTCACTCTGAAGACTGGGGGTTTCTAGAATGTGCTGAAGCAATCTGGGTGGTAGTTCATGCCATTAGGGGATGATGTCTTGCCACAGTTAGAAGATGAAGAAATATATACCATAATTTGTATACTGCATATCACAAATAACCTGTGCAGCTTTGCTGCTTGAGCTATTTTAGAGTGTACTGATAAGTGAGGCATGAATGCTGCAAGTTGATCTGACTTAAATGGTGCTCCACAGAAGTACCTCTCTGAATACATCAGTTTGCAGAGTCAGGATCAGAGAAAAAAAAACTTCCAGCACTAGTTGCACTTCGCAGACAGATCGTTTCATGTGCTTTTTGGAACAAAACCCACATTGAAATGACACCTACAAAGACAGAGAGTCTCAAAACTAAACTAAAACACAGCTAGTCTCATGTGTCTCACCTGTTGGAACAGCAGCATCAAAATGGCTAAGCAATAAAAAGTATTGTGTTGTTTTATGCCCAACTTTGACCATTAACACTTTTTAATGTTCTTTTAAGGAAGTTTTAGCAGTTGTCCACCCAATGGAAGAGCTTTGCCTGGTAAAGCAAAGGTCCTGTGGACTCAGATTGAGGAGTTCCAGTGCTGCCTCTTAGTCTGTGACTAGAGGAATACTTTCAGGGAGTTTTTAGGAACAAGTGACCTGTGTGAAGAATAATTAAAACTAGGAAGGAATCCTGGTTTTGCTGAGGATCGTCATCAAAGATCCACTTCTGGAGGTCTGAGAACCAGTTTTACAGTGATTATTGGTCATGGCATATGTGCTTTCTGTGTAGGGAGCTTGGGGCTTGATCACCCCATGGTTTCTTCTGGTGTAGTAAGTCAGGACTTTTTTCCAGTGGCAGAAGTTGGAAAGCTGCTATTTTGGTTGCTCATTAACTCCACGTAATCTACATCAGTACAACCGTCGCTGGAGTAATGCTGGAAACCAACCAGTGATGTTGGCTGGCGGGCTCGAATGGTGATACTTTTTTTTCCCTCCAAACCACCAACAATAACCCCCCATCGCTGGAGTAATGCTGGAAACCAACCAGTGATGTTGGCTGGCGGGCTCGAGTGGTGATACCTTTTTTTTCCCCCTCCAAACCACCAACAATAACCCCCCGTTTTTTATCTGGGTATCATTGTTGGTTTTCAGCAGTGTCTTACAAGCAGCTGCACCAAAATGAGGGAGGGGGATGATGAAGTGGAACATGGGGACAGGACAGAAATCTCGAATTGGCTTTGCTGTGCGAGAGTGTGGCTGGGGAACAACATTCTCTGGCTTGTTGGCTTAATTTGAAGTAAAAACAACCTGTGAATAGTCTGGTTGCTTCTATCAGGATGTGGCTAGATGGGTAGAGTGGGAGCTGCATGAAAAAGTTTAGTAACATCCTGAACTTCAGTTAGTTTAGCAACTCTAATATTAACGAGCATTTAAATATCTAGAAATTGTTTTTTTCAGGAAGGCAAAGGATTTTTGCATTGAGATACTGACATCTCCTGTCAAGCTCTCTTTCAGCCCTGTAGCAGGAATGCTGAAAATGAGCTCATGTCCAAGCTTTATTTAAAATAACTAGGTTGTCTCTTACCTGAAGTTCTATTGCAAGGCTAAGAAAGAGAATAATGTTTTGCGCGGTGACTTCATGTTTTCACCCACAAGACAGCAGAAACATGGTAATTATTCTGCAGATGTGTAAAGGAAAATGCGATAAGGAACATTGTGGTATATGTGCCAGTATCTAGAATAGCTTACCGAGTTGGACAAAGATAAGAAATTGTGCAGTAGTTCCTCTAAACAGGAATTAGTGTCCCACATCTGGTGAAGAACCATGACTAGATTGCCAAATATGACTGATTGGGCAGAACCAGTGGAGTAAGAGTTGGTATTGTATAAACGTTTTGGAGTGTAAGACCATTCTCATTAGCTTTCTGAAGTCGTTTTTAGGTGAAGCTTTTAAGCCCTGATCTTACTGCCTATTTGCATTTTCAAATCTTGAAGCTAAATGTTTTAAGATGGAACTCTTCCTTTTAGAGTTGATCTTTTTGGTTCCATCTTATTTGTACAGTATATAATTATGCGATGCAACTAAATTCTTAGAGTAATTAGTGAACCTGACTGATCTTTTAATGTATTGACATTTCAGAATACACTAAAATAGAAAATGCAAAAATCTGAATGTTATATAGTACTCATTAGTCAGCCAGAGTGTTTCTAGGGATACCAGTTAAAGGTCAGTCTTTGCTTTGCAATTTGGTTCTGTGTTAATGTTTGTTTTGCATACAGAAGCCTTCTACTATAGGCATAATTGCATACACTTGCTGATAATTAAGAACTATTCTAATCATCTGGACTACATCTATGCCACACTGAGAACATTTGGACGTAGTATTTCTAATGATTAGATGTTGTGCAGGGTAAGGGGTGGGAATTTGAGTTCTTTGTCATGAGTCAGATGAAATAGATCCATTTTGTAGGTCTTTCTAGGAGATGGGAGCTCTGTGCTGAATTGTGCCTTGTGTATTCTGACCACTGTGGAGTTATCTTTTTAACCCAAATGGGTTTTTATAGCAACTGGACATGGAAGTGAAAATAGCTTCTTTGCACTAGTGAAACTATGGTAAATAAGTTTTTTATGTCTTCCAAGGTTTAGGGGGTTACATGTACATTACATGTTAAAATATGGAGCTGCAGGTTGTTTGTTTGGTAGGAAATTGTGGTTGGAGTGGAGTGGAGAGGTGTCAGGTTGGGCAGGAGGAGAGGTTTGGAAAATGGCAACCTCCCTACCCCCACCACCCAGTGTGTATTTCTATGAACAAGTAGTTAAGAAGGACAAAAGAAACCTTAATTAAATTTGGAATACCTGCAGGTCAAAACTTAATAATATGGTCATCTTAAAAATGTGAATTGACTGATTTTTGGATTTAAAATATAAAGCCTGATCTAGTCCTGTATATAGCTCTGCAGTCTAATGAAGTGTTCCTGATTTGAAAACAGCGAATACATCCTTTGACATTTATTACCCAGTTGATCTGAACCTAGGATGCTTTGCCTTTTTTAAGTTTCAGGAGGGCTATGTCTCATTTTAGTCAGTTTCAGCTAGATTAAGGGGTTTACAGAAATTTACAGCTTTATAGATTTTTTTTGAAAGACTATTAAAGCATTTGTCATCTTCTGAGTTTTCTGTAGTAGAACTTATATATGAAAATCAAATAACTCATCTGATTTAGTCATATTCCAGATATACTCACATGAACTAATGAGTATTGACTTAATCAGTATCTTGTATTAAGTATTACATAGTTGTAATGCATGTTCACATCCCACTGCTTTATCTAAGTCTGAAAAAGAGGAAGGGCAACTTGTGGTTTTGTATTTGCAGTCATATAGAAGCCCGGGCAACTTGTGGTTTTGTATTTGCAGTCATGTAAAATTCTAGTTTTAGAAGCCTTCAAAATACAATGAAGAAGCATTGCTTCCCTGGTGAAGCCATTAAATCTTTATATACTAGGGGCCACTAAAATGTGATCCTACCAAGTGAAAAGCAATTGGAATGAGTCAATTGGCTTTGTGTTGACTCAACAGCATTTTATTTTTTTTTTTTTTAATTTAGATTATTCTGACATTAAGCTATAAATTGAGTTGAAGGGGTCTTGATGCTTTCCCACACAATGTAGTTAAGTCTCTTGGGGGTATTTCAGGAGTCACTGCTGTGCTGCTCCAGTTCTGCCTGTGCACACAGCTGCTACGTGCCATCCCCCCCCCCACTAGGGAAAAGGAAATTTTTGATTCACAGTATGTATTCTGAAAAATTCAGGTGATACCCTTTAGCTATTTCCCAATCAGATTTTTTTTCAGTCTTATTTTTTTCAATACTATATCCTTACTGTGAAAAAAAGTAAATTACTTGAATAGCCTTTTAAAAATGAAATGCCAAGAGTGTTTGCACTAGCCAACAAATAATAGGTGTTTACACAACAGGCTTGATATTTACCTAAAAGTAACATACTAGTAGGAAAAAAATAATATGTGTGTTTCCTTGCAATGCTGATGTTTTCTTTGTGTGTATTTCAATAGAACAATCTTGTTCACTCCTACAAAGTTAAACAGAAGGTTGTATTTCAGTAGCTAGGCAAGACATCAAATTTCTGTTTATACAGCATCAAAACATTTGTAATGTTAGTTCTAATGTGCTTTAGTGTAGATTTCTCTAATTTCAGGATGCTTTCATTCCTTCAAATTTTTTTCTTTTACACCTGCATTTCTGAACTTTGGTTTATCTGCTTGCACAGGTGTGTATTGTAGCAAAATACAGCCAGAAGCTGTATTTCACCACAGGATCCACATATCCTTCCATATTATGGTGTATACCTGCCAGTAGCTGGTGTATGTACACTGTAGGTGTATGGAAAGATTTCTTTTTAAAAAATAAAGTTTCAATTTACTGTGTTCCAAATAAGACACTGCTAGAAATAAGACTGACATGAAATTTAGAAGGCTTTGTAGAAACAGTATCAGGCATACAGACAAAAAAACTACTAGATTAAGTTTTATGTCTTGGGAGTGGGGGTGGTCCCAAATAAGTTTAAGTAAGAGCTTAGCTGCAGTACATTAAGTTTACTTCATGTGACACTTAGCTTTAGCTGGGAGGCGTTGGGTACTTGCTCACTTCCTTTCCTCATTGTGTTATCTTGCCTATGAGTATTTTTTTTTCCACCATTTTTTCAGTATTAAGATCACTATATGGTTTGCTCCATGTGCATGGTATAGACTGAGGATAAATAGAGTCATTGACTGTCAGTATTAAGATCACTATATGGTTTGCTCCCTATACATGGTATAGACTGAGGATAAATAACAGTCATTGACTCGGCTCATCAAGTGTGTGAATTCTGCAGGGATTGACCTTTCTCATAAGCCTGTTGAAGCTTCTGTTGCTTTTCTGCGAGGAGAAGGCAGATGTTGCACCATGTCATCCCGGCCAGGGACAGTGTCTGTTTACACAGTGATGTTGCTTCATTTGCCTGTACTTCAAGCTGAAATGTAATTCAGTTCCCATAGAAAGTCATAACTTGCTGAATAAAGTGCCACTGGTGACGGGAAGGTAAGAGCAGTAATCTTGGTTCATTAGGGAAAAATCACTTGTTTAAAGAATGGTTAGGAGGTCTTTGAGTGGGAATGACCAAATCTTAAGTTTTGTAGTAAAAACTGAAATACACCACTATGAAATTACCTTAAAGAATTTTTTCCAAAGCATAGTAGTTGTCTTCTGGATGTATTCCTGTTCCCTTTGAAGAGGCTCACTGTTTGGAGTTTACAGCAGCAATTTCTGTTCATTCTAATAAAGCCTAACAGTAGTGATTAACCCTTTAAATACAAGTTCACATTTCTGATTAGCCTATACATTGCTACAACTTTAAGTTATCTAAAAAGCAGTGTACTTTGCCTTCAGTTAGGGTTTCAGACTTTGCTCAGTGTTACTATTTAACTGATGCAGGGGTGAGGGTAGTTGGAAGCAAGATTTTGCTTCCTGCTGTGGGAGAAGAGATTTCGGGGAGGTGTGGCCAGAGACAATTATATTGTTGTCCTGATTCCAATCCGGTGAAGAGCTGTGCTGCAAACCCACACGTACATTACTGCTATTCAGGAATAATGATACAGGAAGCTTGGCTTCCTCAAATATATTTTTTTCCTCCTTCCCCTTAGATTTTGGGCAATTAATTCTCTTAACCATCTCCTTTTGTTACCAGACAAAAGTCAGGGCTGGTGCAGGAATGAAGTGGAAATACACAGTTCTGGGGAGGAAGGAACTGCTGCAGGATCAGCTTCATGCCTTGTAAAACCACAGTGCAAGTGGCTGGTGTGAGGGGGATCCTAAATTAACTTGAATTCAAGACATATCAGTTAATTTAAGAAACACGTCTATTTATGGGGAAGGTCAGTGGAACCCATTTTCAAGTGAAACTTTGGTTTGCATGGAAGAGCTACAAGCTTAAAGGCATAAAGTTACAATTGAATTGTCTCGGATGAGCTTCCAATACTAGGGTTTGGAGAGAGAAAGAAAAGTCTTCCATAAGTGCTACCACTTTCTTACAAAAATCTTTAAGCAACTTAATGGTTTATAATTAGTGGGAAGTACTGGAGATTGCATTCTATCCTGCTATTTTTCTGCAGTGCAAGAGTAATTTGTTTGGTAATTAATACTGTACTGTATTGATAAGTGGAAAATTACTTAAGTTATGTTGTTACATATCTAGATTTTTATGGCTTATTCACCCTTTTTAATTAAAGTAGGAAAAAGTTTGAGTGATTCTGCACTTAATTGGGTGTGGTGCTACTTTGTTTACTTCCCCCTCCTGGCTTTCTTCTGATCTACATCAACTTATTCGTGATAAGTAACATCAAGTGAAGGGGGTGGGAAAAAAAAAGTCAAATGAAGTCATCAATATGCATCAAGAAGTTTCAGAAGGGGAGTTGTAATGCTTCAGCAAAGTCATCTTGAGTTATTTCTAAAAGTACTTGCATGTTCATAAGTGGGATTTGTAGATGCTGCTTAGTAAGTATTGAAATAGTTATTTCAGAATAGTTGAATAGATCAGATAAAGTTGTACCTGAACATTAACCCCCGCTGCTCTCACTTGTCCCTTGTTTTCTATGAAGTTTTAGAATTCATTTTTTCTTTGCCTAGTTTAAGTTTTGATACAGAAGAAGCTGAGGTTTCCAGGAGAGTTTTTATAGCAAACTTTTATATTTATACATAAATATAACATTGATGATAAGCTTGGCCTACAAGAGTTATTTATGTATTTAGTTTTGAAATGGAGTTAATTTATCTGTGGTATTACAGAAAGCACTTCAGGAAATGAAGAACTGCTGGTTTTTCTGTTGATGTTTGGTTGGTCTTTTAAAAAAAAAAAAATACACAAAAATGCTTATTGTTTACTCTCAAGAAAATGGCTCACCTACCTGTTTTGGTTAAATCATTCTCCTCACTATCTTTCAATTTTATAAAAGTACCAGAAGAGGAATTTAGGAAACAAATCGTTGTTTTTATCCTGCCCTGTCCCTCAAAGCAGGTTCCTCAGACTGTTACCTCTCTCTTTCAGAGGTGTTATTTACTGGTAATTTACAAAGTCATCTGGAGCATTAACTGCCTCATAGCCTGGCATCCACCTTCCACACATCTATAGACACAGGGGACTTACCATTTCAAAAGTCTTGCTGGGGCAATGGGCTGACCTCTCTTCATCCTTCTCCAGCTGGCAGCATAGCTGCACCACCTTCACCTTTGGGCATCTACTTCTCTTCTAGACCACCAGCTCCTTCTGACACCATCCCCTGAGTGGTGCTGGCCTATAAATGCTCCTCAGGAGGGAAGCAGCAGCTGCTGGTAATCACGGCATCCCTTGTCTAGGACAGCTCTCTGAACACCACCCAGGCTGGGCTCTCCACCTGGCTGCACTCATTGCTTTAACCTGGAGGGCCAGGCAGCAGTTGGTCCAGGTGCACCTCAACCTGGGAGCTTACGGCTTTGCCTCCGTAAGTGAAGCCAGAGCCAGTGCTCCATCATCCTCCTGCTGTAATTAGCCAGCTTTGTCAGCTCTTCTTCTAACAGGTTGCCCTCCCTTGGCTTTATGACCTTCCAGGTTTTTTTTTTTTCTCCTCTTTCCAGTCCACATCATCCTTTCCCTGAAGGGCCTTGTGAGCCCTGCTCTCCCTTGCCCTGGCCTTTCCCTCAGTGTCAACATAGGCTTAAACCACGTCTGCACTGCAGGCTCAGAGCTAATTCCCCGTGTCAGACCCTTGGCACTGTTGGCTTCATTGGCCTGGTTTAGCCCAGTTTTTTTGGGGTAAAGGGTGTTAACTCAGTGTTGGGACTAAGTGGTCAGTGGGACTTTCCACCCTCTGTGTCGGCGTAACTGAAAATTACAGGTGGTGTAAGCTCTTCTGAAAATGATCTGATCATGATGGCTTAAAAGCTGCTGTTGTGTCTTTGAGGTTGTTCAGCACCATTTTATGGCTCGTACTTAAAATTGCTTTATTCGGACAAAACTGTATCACTTAATCTGACGTTTGCCTCAGCTTTTACAGTTAACTGTAGCATCTCAGCAGGCTCTAAATTTGGATCTGGGGAGGTGAAGATAAGAGGAGAGACAATGATTTGTAAAAGAAACTGATTTTCTTGAACTACTCCGTGCTGTGAAATTTTGAAATGCAGTTCCAGGTATTGTGCTTGTGTTTTATGACATAGGACTCAAATTTAGCCTTGCTGTCAGCTCCTGAGAAACCTTGAGCTCTACAAAATGAACGAAGGTGCTCTCTCACTTCGTGTGACCGTGTCCTTGGTGTTATGGTCCAATTTCTGGGATGCTGTTGGGCAGCAGCAGCTCTTTCAGCCAGGAGGCTCAAGAGCATTCACTGCTTTTTTTTTTTCTTTTTTTTTTTTTCCTCCTGATAATCTTAAACAGCAGAGAATCATCTGCTGGGAAATGCAGGAGTGAGAAAGGGAAAAACCATCAGGAGAACTTTAATGAGAGGGAGAGCAGTGCCATGGATGGACTGGGAGCACAGGGTCACCAGGTTTCAGTGTTAAAACCTCCAGTTCTTAAATTTCTAATTGTTTTAACACACGTTAACAAAACCCACTGAAAAAGTGTGTCATCCTCCTCCGGTGGTGAGGAGGATTACGCTGCTGGTACCGGCAAGGCTGTTAATTAGTGCGTGTGATTGAATGTGCTCTGGGGAACGTTGGTGTTTCTGTACTGAATGAAATTTCTGTCTCTAGTAATACCTGCTTCGTTTCTAGAGAAATTGGAACATATTTATTAATTCAGGGAGCTGCAGGAAGGGAAAGCATCAAATGATCGAGGAAGGTAAATGTTTCCTGACAAATTGGAGCACTCCTACAAGGCATCGGTCTTCATGAATTATATATAATTACATTCAGCAATTTCAGAAGAGATGCTCTATACATTACTTTGCCCCATACATTATTGCACTTATTGCACAGTTACTGTAGGGAGAAGTTATGCTTTTACCTTTCTGGGGGTTATAATCCAGTCTTATCTCCTTTAATTAGCTTAGTTTGAAGAAGAAAGTGTTACACTTGGTGATTCCAGTACCCTGGGCACTCAAGTGCCTTCACTCTTCAAGGAGCTCCACCCAGCTGCTATTTATAATTTCATCCTTTTACCCACAATTCACTTTTTAAAGGGGAATTGCTTTTCACTGCAGAAATCTGTTTTTGACCAGTAGTGGGAGTGGGAAAGGGAAGGAGGAGTGTGAATTAGTAAAAGAGCTGTTGTCTTAAAGTAAGCATGTGATGTCTGAAAGCTTTATTTTAATTTAGGTGCATAATTAACTGAGAGTTAAGGGGGGGAAGGAAGAGGTATATTGGGTTTTTTTAACATGTGGAGTAAACATTATCCAGTAAATTCAATAAACAGATAATAAGTCTTGTTGATAGTCTATTTTACTGCCAGTAATTCCTTGTTTATTCCCTATATAATTACAACACTTTTCTGATGTATTCACTTTATCCAAGATATGAAAAAATTAGAAAGCCTTAAAAGACCTAGTAGGTAGGTGTGCTTATGATTTTGACCAGTGTAGCTTCTTTTTTATTGAGTGTAATAGTATTGTTGTAACGTATTTAGTAATTGCATAATGTTGCTTGTAATCTGTTTGTAAATGTGATTTGAGCCAGCTGACCAGTGTAGCTTCTTTTTTATTGAGTGTTTTTGGCTATTATAATAGTATTGTTGTAACGTATTTTATTTAGTAATTGCATGATGTTGCTTGTCATCTGGTTGTAAATGTGATTTGAGCCAGGGTGGTTTAATTTCTCTATTTCATATAAATAATTACATAGATTGTTGTTTGTGCCTTTCTGTATGGATTTTGGATGTGGCAGCTTAAGATGCTAAAATCTTTGCTGTAAAAGCTCTTAGATATATGTAGGGCAATGCAAAAGCTTTAATCTTATTTGTGATAAATGCGATTTATATTGGAAGTCCTATATAACTTGAAAACGTGGAGCTAATTTTAAAATAAATATAGTATTGATTTATTTATTTAAAATCCATATAAGCTAGTTTTCCTCCTAAACTGACAAAAACCCAGATGAGTTTCTCCTGGGACAGAGGAGAGCTGGCTCATGGTGCAGGGAGGGTTATGGCACAGGGCTTTAGGATGGAGCCAGGAATGCCTTTTTTCATTTTTCTTCCTCTCTGCAGTGGAACAGAACAAGTATGTTGATGTACAGGAAAGCTAGAAGGAGGGTGTTTTTGGAGAGGAATTTTTGCCACTTCGCTCTCACAGTCCATGATTGGGTATGGTAAAGAGAAACAAGAAACTTACTAATGTTTCTTGTGAAGTTATTAGGAATGACCTGAGAGAGAGTGAGAGAAATAGGTTAAATTTGTGTTAAGCACCTGGCTGAAGAAAGTGTACCTGAGGTAGACATTTCTATCAATGTTTTCCAATTGAAAAGAGTAGGATGAGGATTGGATTAAAAACTGTAGCTTTGCAGCCTTAAAGAATTGAGGATCTTCTTGAAACCTTAATTGTCTTCTTGTGTGCTTAACTGCGTGAAGGGCTGAGAATTGCAGTAAACCTGGAACTGATAGATAATCAAGGTTATTAGCAAATGTTTTCTTTATAGTTTGTATCTGGGAGAATCAGGTGGTGGTGATCGTTGCTTTTTGGATTGTCATTGTTGAAGAACCCAGAGCCTGCAGTAGGATGGTTTGATTTGAAGGACACAGTGACATACCCATGAAAGGTGGCAACCCATGATGTTTATGTTGGTTTACGGATTTTGTTAAATTAGTGGGTGGGGTCGTTAGGCTGTTGTCTGCCATTCTGGGAGCATGGTGAATCTATTCTATCTGTTTGTGTTCTTCTATTTTATAGCAGTCTTTCCCATGCAGTGCAGTTTGTAAATGGGCATGAGTTATCTTTATTTGAAGTCTTGAAAAGCATTTGCAGAGAACATCGAATACAAAATTTAACAGAAATGGAAATTACCTTTTAAAGAATTCTCAGTATATTATATCTTAATTAATTATTTGGCTTTTTTGTCTCAACAGGAATGCCCAAGGAAAAGTACGATCCACCTGATCCACGGAGGATGTACACAATTATGTCCTCAGAGGAAGCAGCCAACGGAAAAAAATCACACTGGGCAGAGTTGGAAATAAGTGGTAAGAAACTGAGGAATTGTACTGAGTGATGAACTCTAATTTGTCAAAGAGAGGAGGGTGAAGGTGGGGATGATACATAGACATAACACTGTTACTTTAAGTATTGAACAATAATGTTGTACTAGTCCATGACAGTATAGTTTCTACTGAAGCGGAAGTTTTCAGTTTAAAAGCAATTGTAAATCTTTGCTCTGTTCTTGATATTTTAAAAAAATTTAAAAAAATATGAAAAAATTTCTCTGAGAACTGGCTTTGACATACTGTTTGACTTTTGGATCTTTTCTTGAAAATAAGGTAATTCTCAGAATTCTTAAACATGAATTCCAGCTGGTGTGGGACCATTCTTTCTTGATTTATGGAGTAAATACTGATTTTGCTACGCAAAGCGTCTTTACAAGGAAATTCAAATATTTTAAGAACTTAAAAATTATTTTGTGATGGTGTAAATTTAGGCTGAAATTTTGCTTAAATGTGGATGTTCTTTGAGAGACTGCTGTGTGATATTTCGAAATAACTGTCCAATAGAGAAATTTATGGAAGGAAGGATACAAAGAGAGTTCTTTGAATTGGAAAGAGTCTTTCCATCCAGATCATTGAATCTGTGTCTTGCTTCAAGTGCCACGTGCCTTAACATGTGAATAGCGTTCTTTACTTGAAGGTTACAGATGCAGAAACCTAGTTAAATGCTGCTCCAGGAATCAGCATTATACATCAGCATTAGGCTTGGATATCCACTTGGACATCTGCTGCCTCGGCATAAGGAAGTGCATTAAGTGATGGCTCTTTGCTTTCATGCCTGGTAATCTCACCGTAGGCTGACGCCAGCCAAGAGAGGTGCAGGCAGCGAAGAGGATGGATCAGTGCTGTTCACTGGAAATCCTTTCAGCTACAAGGGGTTTTTTTTTGATCACAGTCACCTGTGTGCAGTGCGGGGGAAGAATAGGTGTTAATTAAATTTTAAAAATGCAAAGAACTATTGATTTCTATTTAAAACCTTTCAAAAGACTTCTTAATGAGCATTACAGTAGCATGAATCCTTTAAGAACTGTATGCATTTGCCTTGCAAAATAAAATGTGACAATGTTTTTGTTTTATTGGTGTTCACACTGTCTTTTCCTTGCAAAATACTTGGTCATCTAATACAGAAAGCCACAAGGCAAAATAAAATGTGACAATGTTTTTGTTTTTCACACTGTCTTTTCCTTGCAAAATCCTTGGTCATCTAATACAGAAAGCCAAAAATGTTTTAACTGCTCTCATTTAAATCACTGAGCTTTTTCACTGCAGGCTTTATTGTGTTTGTCACTTTCTTATGGCCCACTGGAAGGGATACCTGCATTAAACCTTTACTTACCAGGGACTGAGTCCCAGATACATGTGTGTCAGTGTAGCTTTCCCCGAGCACTAAATATAACTTCTTTTATTTCAAAGAAAATCATTTAAAGAAAGGAATTATAATGTGTGTATGTTGCTATATTAACCAGACTGTTCTTAATATTGGTGAGTAGTGGTGGGTTTTCAAAGGCTGTCGCAAGTAAGTTTTTGCCTTGGACAAACTGGTGTTGGTACTCTCCTTCTAACACTTTTGGTGCAGTGAGATGACTTCTGTAAATAAAAAAGAAGCCATTCCTGGTGGGGAAAAAATATCTTGGAGAGAAGAAATGTTTTGAGACCTTCTGATGATATCTCACATTCCTTGCATGCGGCAATGTAAAAATCTTGATTCTGTCACACAAATCCATGTTTCCACCCTTCAGTTTATACAAAAATCATGCCTTTTTTTAAATATCTGGCAGTAGTTTATGCAGCTTTTAGATGAATGCCATATGGAAATCCATGTTCTCAACTAAGCATTTTAGTCACCCTAAATATAGTGCTTCTATCTGTTCTTGGCTGGATTAATGCCATAGAATAAAGATTTTTGGTTTGAAAGATGTTGTGCAGAAATAAGGGGCAAACCAAAGAAGCATCTTTCATTTCAAACATAAACTATAACTGAAAAAAACCTGTTTCTTACGGCTCTGCTAATTATTGAGTTTGTGGTCAATTAGTCAATATGTCTTGTTTTTTTTATGGAACTTGAGAAAGGCAGGTGTTTAAACCTGAGTTACAGATTTGAAAAAAAAAACAATCTAAGCATTCCTGGCAATACCTTACATTCTGTTATGCATCACTGAATTTTTTTGATCTATAGAATTGGCAATTAGTGGAATTTGGATTGAATAAAATAATAAAAATCACAACAAAAACCAAGCAAAACTCTCCCTCAATGTCCCCCCTCACCTCTGCCCCATACTTATTTAGAAAATGTGTAATTATTGCTAAACCTCTGTATTTTAAATGTTTCTTCTCTTTTGTACCTTCCTTCCACAGGGAAAGTGAGAAGCTTGAGTTCGTCATTGTGGACACTGACCCATTTGACAGCTTTGCATCTCAGTGACAATTCCTTATCCCGTATTCCTTCAGACATTGCCAAGCTTCACAATCTGGTATATCTGGACCTGTCCTCTAATAAAATTCGCAGTTTACCAGCAGAGCTCGGAAACATGGTGTCACTCAGGTACTTACATTACATCTTAACAGGAGTTAAAATTGTTTTCTTATTATCTTTGTAACAACAGTATAAATTTCAGTATAATTTTTATGTTGTAGTAAATGAAAAGCATAAATTAACTCCCCTCTCCTCACTTCTTTTTATCTGTCTCCCTGTATGCTTGGTATAGTCTGTGGAGTTATAGCCATGCTGGATCTTCTGTGATCTCCTGTTCTGATGTATGACAGTACGGAATGAGCATCAAAACTGCCCAGTTTGATAGCGATCGCCCGTTTTATATTTTTCCAAGTCAGGTTTCCTTTCTTATGCATCTCTTTTACGAATTTCTATGTGGCATTTTTCTCCAAGAAATACTGATACACACAAAAATTGCTTTTAATACATAGTGAGGTAGGAAGAAGGTCAGAGTAAACATTCGTAATCACGCCGAGGTAGGAAGAAGGTCAGAGTAAACATTCATAATCATGACAATTTTTTCCTCTTTATTCATCTAAAGAACTATTGTTAAGAATATTAATAATTCTGTTTATTGATAACAACTGCAACTTGTCTATCTTTCTCTTTCCCGCCTTTGCTATCATGTAAATGCATAATATTAATAATTCTGTTTATTGATAACAACTGCAACTTGTTTATCTTTCTCTTTCCCACCTTTGCTATCATGTAACTGCATTCCTGTGCAAACTTGGGAGGAAAAAAATGTTCTAAAGGCACTTTTCCCCCTCAATTTTTTAATGCCAAGATGTGCACAGAATGATACCTCATTTTGGAATTGAAACGTGAATAGCGATGCCTATTTAGGTTATAATTAAGACTGCATTATTTCACTTTATAAAAACACTGTTATGTAAATATTTAAATGATTTATATCATTTAAATATTTACAGGCAATGTTCTTTTGCCCTTGACCCAAAGCAAAAGGCTTATCTTAGGTTTATTACACAGTTACCAGTAATTGCCTTCATTGTTTTTAATTTTGAAGATGTTTATGGACAGCTTTCTCAAATCCAGAAGACTCTGAGTCTAAAAGTAACGAGAATGTTATTAGAAGTACAGAAGAAGACAATAGAGGAATGGACTGCCAGCACAGCTTTAATGAAACTGGAAGCAGAGCAAGTTTGCACATAGAAATATCAGTCATTGCATTTTCTTCTACTTTAGAAAAGTCCACTCTGTTGGGGAGGATTAAACTAGCTGATTAAATTGGTACTAAAAGCTCAAATTCCAAAGCAGTTAAAGTCTCAACCGTGGAGGCTGAGCAAAGGGACCTTGCTTTTTAGAGCATAATTGGCAGCTCGGTTTTGTAGTGTGTTGTATGGTGGTTTTTTTAAACTGTGAAGTAGTAACACAAAGCTTTCTTTAGAACAGACTATTTCAATTAAAAGCAGTTATTAGTAACAGGTTTCTGCCCTCCTTTATCCATTTCTCAGTATTGTGAGTTAGCAATCCTAAATTTACTGGAATATTCTCAAATTCATCTTTGTACTTCATTAGCATCCTTTCATTTTCATCTGTCTTTTTCTTTTTAAAATATTGCTGTAAACTTAATACTCATCACATGGAGCTAGCACTGTGTAGTCATCGGTAGTGTCAAAAGATATTTTGCCTTCTTCCCAACACTTTTCCCAGTCTATTGGGGCTGATTCTATGAAGCTTCAGCTCTTCCAAGTCCTAAGTGTCTCCTGAGTAGAGAAGGCTAAATGTGGTGAATGTGAAATGTGTGGCTGAGGTCTAGGATCCACACTAGTTTTCTGTTTGTGACTTAAACATAATACTTGAATCCGGATCTGTGGATGTGAAAAGCTGGTGCATTAATCCACTGCACACTCTCCATCCTCAGTAATTGAAGCTGATCCCTCATTTCTTTTCACTGGGGTGAAAGGGAAAGAAAACCCCGAAGTGCATCCTACGTGATGGTGCTCCGTAGGTCTCAACTGTGCTGGAGTTTTATGTTCTGGGCTGGCCCTTGCTGCAGGCACTTCCCATAGCTTTTGGGAAGTTGCCCTCATTTCTTTTCACTGGGGTGAAAGGGAAAGAAAACCCCGAAGTGCATCCTACGTGATGGTGCTCCGTAGGTCTCAACTGTGCTGGAGTTTTATGTTCTGGGCTGGCTCTTACTGCGGACATGTCCCATAGCTTTTGGGAAGTTCTTCAAACTGATGGTAATTTAACACTGGGCATTGCCAGTGTCCTGGGCCACAGAAATCATTTGTGCTCTCACACTTGAGGATTGATAACGAGTCTTCCAGCTCCCACGTCTGGAGCTCTGGGTTTGGTCTGTGTGGCAAAGCTCGCCTGAGGCTGCCTCCATCTCCCTTTTTTCTGCAGGTACTTGAAGAAAGAGGTGTCAGAGCAGAGAGCAGTAAGATTGCTGATCTTTGTGGAAAGAGGAGGAAAAATAAACACTGTACCATGTTGTCCTGGAAAGCTGATACATAAACCAGATTTGCTTGATAATGCTTGAAAGAGCTGGTGGGATTTGCTGTGATCCCCTTTGTAGAGAGGGCGGGTTCTGCAGAGGCAAGGATCGTTAGAGAAAATAATTCTTTCATCCAAGTGCGAAAGTGTAATGATACCTACTACTGTGCTGTTCTTTCTGCTTGATGTTTTTCTTCAAGAAGAACAGGGTATATTTTTTTTGTAATTCCTACATAACTTTTTTTTAGATTTCAGCAGTGCTTTGAAAAACCCTTAGAGGAAAAAGTAGCTTCCTAAAGAATAAACTAGTAGCTTTATATTGTCATATAGAATATCATCCCTAAAAATAATAGCCATTTAAATCTCAAATGTCTGTGCAAGTGCTGAGAACTAGCAGAGATGTTGCTTTCCTTTTTCTTAAATTCTCCATCCTCTTTCCTACCTGCTACATGCCTCACTCATACTTGCAAATCCTAGAATGACACACTGGGCTTTGGAGTTTCTTTCTAAAATGAGTGCTTTTGTCTATGGGATTTTATATTGAAAAAACAAGAACAAACCTGTGTGTGTCTGGTGAGCACATAAGAATGTGATGAGGAAAGTCTTCACTGCTTAGATGGGAGTGTGTTTATGCAAGTGAAAAGCTCCTAAAAACTCCATTTTCTCTGGCCAGTTCATTGGGAAATCAGAATTCAGGACATGAATTCTGTTCCTGTCTGCATATTGTTTTTCTAAGTTAAAAAACACATATTTTGTCTTAACACTGAAATTAGGAAAACAAACACCAGAAAATTAATATTGTAAGTTACTATTACGTGGTAATGTCATGTTCTTACTCTCCTGGTCCTGGAGTTTTTGCTTATTTGTTTTCTGGGATATAATTTCTGTTTATTTGGCCTTTCATCATAGCCAGACAGTTTCATAGTCTGGTTTGTCAGAGCTGCTACTGTTCACTGCTTGTAGTTATTAAAGTATTTAGTTATTGCTAATGTTTACAAAATGCTTGACTTTTTAGGATGAACTCACCAAACAGCTACTTTTATTTTGTCTGTGTGTGTATACGTCTGAGTACAGCAGATTTCCATAACTATCGCTGTTTAATCTTTGAGATTTTTCAATATCATGCTCTGCTAGTATATTGTTTCTCTTTTAAAATTAAACTTTTTATACTATACTGCTGAAGGCAAGTGCTGGTCTGTTTTCAGCCCTATATGATTCTTGCTCTGTCTACAGGGAACTACATTTAAATAACAACCTGTTACGAGTTTTACCTTTTGAGCTGGGAAAACTGTTCCAGTTACAGACTTTGGGTCTGAAAGGTATTACTGCTTTTTCTTGATATCCATGCTTGATTAATGATCACTGCTTCTGAGATGTAATGGCTGTGGACTGCTAGTTCCTAAAACGTTACTGAATAGTAATCCCAGGTGTAGCTACTTACTCCGCGTTTATAATTATCATTACTTAAAAAAAAAAGAAAAAAACCTAGTTTGGCAAAGCACTTGACATAAAAAGTGGTTCATTCCTCTGCAGAGTGAGCGGGAGCTTTCTGTTGCTTGCGTAGGGGTTGGGTACAGTGATGCTTTAACTAAGAAATAGCCTGCAGTTAACTGTAGGTACTCAACCAAAAAGGGAACGTGCTTCACAAAGCTGCTGTAGGGTATTGTGCTCTCTATGCAAGCAGCAATATAAATCTTTTTCCAATTTTTTTTTTCTTTTTAAAGTGTATAGATTGTAGCTATAAAATTGCTGACCTTGGGGGAACTCGTACCACAGTGTCAGGAGCACTGAGTGATGCCATACCTCTAAACGCTGTTAAGTCTCAAAACTCTGTTTTTCTCCCCCTCAAAAGGAGATAATTGCAATGTGTGTTGCCCATGAAAACTTCACAGTCTGCTTATGCCTTTGGCAGATGCTGGGGGCTCTACTCGGGTGTGACTGGTAAATAAACTGATGCTGGATGTTTCACTCGGGTGGAGCAAAGTGAGCAGAGGTGGCTCCTTTGTTTGGCCTCAGCAGCTCTCGTGGTGTTGTACCAGTTCTTCTCAGATCCAGCAACCGTCCTTGGGGTCCTCAGGCAGAAGACAGATGCAGGAGGGAATGCGGTTCATTTCACTAAAGCTATTTGTAGAATCACAGAACGTGTTGGAAGGGACCTTAAAGATCATCCAGTTCCAACCCCCTGCCCTGGGCAGGGACACCTCCCACCAGACCAGATTGCTCAAAACCCCATCCAACCTGGCCTTGAACCCCTCCAGGGATGAGGATTCACACATGTAGTGTTTTGTGGGATGGAAGACAGGGGATCTGAAACATCTTTCTCATAGTACATGCATTATCTTTCTTTAGAGATGCTGGCTTTAAACACTGATAGGTAAGCTCAGAATGGTTCTGTATATTTTATTTAGGATTTCTGTATATCTGTTTGCAGGAAATCCACTTACACAGGATATTCTGAACCTTTATCAGGAACCAGATGGGACACGAAGGCTACTGAACTATTTGCTTGATAATTTGGCAGGTACTGCAAAAAGAAGTAAGTGATCATTCTTGAAACATTTATTTCTGCTGTGTAAAATAAATGTGATTATCACTTTTGTCTCTTGAATGTTCCCGTAGTTTCAACAGAACAACCACCTCCAAGATCTTGGATTATGTTGCAAGAACCAGACCGTACAAGACCAACAGGTACTGTAACACTTCTCTTTATTTATTTGTTTGTTATAGAAGCTGTGGTTCTTTACTATCTGTTTAAAAAATTTTGATGCTGAAATTAACCAATGATCTGTGCAGTGCTGACCAGCCAGCTAAAGTGGCTCTATCTCAATTGGAGCACCTGTTCCAGATTTACCCATCTTTTACTATGAATTAATTTCTTTTTAATTAACGTCCTCCTCACAGGAATTGAAACTGTTGTCCACAATTTAGTTAAATAGTTGAATTATAACAGGCTTAATTGAACATTTCTTGAAGAGTAAAAAAAAAAAAAATGGAACAACGTGAGCAGAATTTTCCAAAAATGTGGAAGTTTTTCCTTTTAAGTAACCTGTGTATCATCTTTGTCTCAGCACTTTTCTTGCTGTTGGGATTCCGGACATGTTTAACTGTTTACTCATTTTTTCTGCATGAATTGTCTAAAATACAGTGCTAGAATTCTATTCACCTGCACACCAAAAAACTTAGCAATTACTGCAGTGTCCTCTCTTTCAGGACTGATGTACATTACTTTCCCCTATTGATTTTGCTTCAGAGATCATGATGTTAATGCAGTTTATGTTTTGCTGCCACCTATTTATTTTTCAAAATTATGGACTTTGACCCCCAACCAGCCCAGTATTGTTGCCTCAGTTTGCTAAATATTCAAACAATTGTCTTGTTTCTTTTTCCTGAGTTGTACTGCACATTTGAGAGGAGCTCCCAATAAGTTTCTAAGTATCTCATTTTTGTACTGCAAATTCCTTAGTGTTTCTTAAAAACAAACAAAAAAACCCAGCGAAACAAACCCAAAGATCTGCTGGATTACTTGTCAAGTTGCCCCAAACGGTCTCATTATCACTCCAGTTCCAGATGAAAACAGAGAGTAGATGTTTCTTGTCTTTGCACATTGTAAGCTTTTAGAGGTAGAAGCATTTGGAGTTTTATTTTGCCTGTACGTTTTCATTGTGCGAAGGGATCCTTACCCTGCCTGTGGATCTGTTACACTTCGCCCTGGTAATAATTAAGGTAGATTTGAAATAATCTATTTTAAGAGTTTGCAAACCTCTGTATGTAAGTGTTCAAATACGCTTACTTTGTTTTAGGCTTTTCACAAGTAGAGCACCGCTTAGCATAAAGTACATTTGGCTGCTATTTACTGCATTAACCATTTAAAGAGGGAGTTTGGGTTTTGTTTTCTAACTGAATGCTAGGAGACAGTTGCCATAAGTCTGCACTTGGAATGATCTTCTTAGAAGGACTAAGAATTTTTTTTAGTATAGGTATATGTGCTGTGTTTTGGTTGAAGTAAATGAAGCCTGAATTGATAAATTTGCAGGAGGCAAAAGTGAAGAACAACAACAACAAAAAAATTAAATTTGCAGGAGGCAAAAGTGAAGAACAAAAAAAAAAAATATATATGTTTATATGTATTTCTTGCTGAATATATCGGTATTTAAGTAAAATTATTGTTCTGCAGCCTTGTTCTCTGTCATGTGTTACAACGTACTCTGTGATAAATACGCAACCCGGCAGCTCTATGGCTATTGTCCATCTTGGGCATTGAACTGGGAATACAGAAAAAAAGCCATTATGCAGGAAATCCTGAGCTGCAATGCTGACATCATAAGTCTTCAGGTAAAATATATACCGTTCTTTCTTTTCCGTTTCTGTTCCCATGTGCTGGTTTCTCTAGATTAAATGTATTTACAGTAAATGGCCTGCTTTCAAAACCTTCTGGAAACAAAAGGGAAAAAGAGGTGGTGTTTAGAACGTTATTTGTTGCTTGACATCAAAAGAATGCTTTTCAGCCCACACAGTTGGAATGTGAACCAGCAGCTGCTGATCAAAGAAATGCATGTGGGGGTGTCTTTGTGCCTTCGTGTGTATGTGGGGCTATAATTGACACATTTTCAAATAAAAGGCTTGAGATAATCATAACTCTGGGGATTACAGAAATTCATTTATATTTTCTTAAAATAGGGATGTTGCTCTCAAATTTGCATTCTCTGAGGTACTTAATTCTTGAATTTTTTCCCCTTAAATCTAATTCGAAAGTGATTTACACTTCTGAAGATTCTAAATAATATCAATCTTCTATATTTTGCTAATAGTACATTCTTGCTATGTTGTCTTACAACTTTATAGGAGGTTGAAACGGAACAGTACTACAGTTTTTTCCTGGTAGAATTGAAAGAACGCGGCTACAATGGATTCTTCAGTCCAAAATCTAGAGCTAGGACAATGTCAGAACAGGAAAGAAAACATGTTGATGGTTGTGCAATATTTTTCAAAACAGAAAAGTAAGTGATTTGTATTGGCCAAGCTTTCTGTTGTGTCTCACTCTCTTTCACATCATTTCTCAGTTCCATCTATAGCTCAAGCAGTTTGGCATTACTTGCCCTTTTTGTAGCCATTCAGTGTTTCTTAGAGAGCATTCCTATGGTTAGAAAAAAAATGGTCCGTACAAGAGAAATCACGCTGTGTGTAAGTAGTAATAGAAAATTTTACCCTGAAGTTTTAAGTTGGAATTTCATTCTGTTAGAGCAATGCAGGTTAGGAGCTCACTAAATTACACTTCAGTTGTTGAGTGTGTGTGTCCCAACCATTAACAATGAAAAATGAAGCAAATGTCTTATTTTCTTGCTTTTTTTTTATTTGAGTAAAGGAATTGATAATCCCCAGAATTGCTGAAATAAGACCTCAGATGACACCGACTTTTTGATACATTAATTTTCTGATAAAAGCATAAGAAAAGGTACTAAATATCACCGCTTGCTTCTGAAAAATAGCCATTATTAAAGAGTTGCAGCACTTAACTCATTGTGTGAAATTGTACAGCTGTTCAGATATGGGGGTAATAATTTCCCTTCCTCCTCTTCCTTCCAGTCCTTTGTGTTCACAAGGAAATGTAGGTGCCAGGTTTGATGCCTTTTGGCTTAGAAAAAATACTTAGTCCCTCTCTTAAACCTGCATCTTTGAACTAGAAACTGATGCATATTTAGAAACAAGCACTCCTTTTCTATAGTTTCTCAATCTTTCTCTCTGGAAATGAAATGTTTTAAATGAAACTAAGGTAGTAGAAAATATATAAAAATTGCTAGGAAAAGTGTATCCTTTGATTTCAGTTTAGGATTTTATAAAATCATGTGATTGGCTGAGATTTTCACATCGTAAATGTATTTGAGCTTTAATAAAAAGGAGGATTATTTGTAACCCTTTTGTATCTGGCTACTGAAGAAAATATGATGCTTCTCTTTCAGATTTACTTTGGTTCAAAAACATACTGTTGAGTTTAATCAACTAGCTATGGCAAACTCCGAGGGGTCAGAAGCGATGCTGAACAGAGTTATGACAAAAGATAACATTGGAGTGGCTGTATTGTTAGAACTGCGAAAGGAATTGATAGAAATGTCATGTAAGTCCTGTTTAGTTGAATTTTTTAATAGAGTGTGTATTTTGTAAATGAAAAAAAAAGACTTTTGTTATAGTAAATCAGAGAAACGAGGTTCTGCAGATGAATATAACTTTGCATATTGTATGCTCAGAGAAGTCTATTTTCAAAGAGGATTTGGGGAGAAGTCATATTGCTCCTTATTGCTTGAAGATTTTTTTTTCTGCTGATACCTTTTTGCTTAAAAATACAAAGACTTGAGTTTGAGTGATTTTTCGCTTGAAGTTATGTACAGGTATCAAAGAATCAGTTGGTGGTGTGTGTTTCTGGATCGTGTATCTGCATCATTTTAGCTTGTTATTTCCTTCACTGTCATGCTTATACAACCTGTTTGTTCTGCCCTGTCATTCTTAATTTAGCAAATGTAAATTGGCTTTATAAGTATCTCAGTGGGTACCTACTCAACCTGTGTTATATTTATCCGAATAATATTTTATTAATTCAGATTCTAACAACAAGCCTTTTAAGAAGCACTTCTAGCAAGAGGGGTAACTTATAACGTGGATAACTTAAAATTCAGAGCTCATTGCCTGATGAGATACGAGCAGTGTCTGTTTACCATCACAACCTCAACAAATACTGTTGTAATTTTTTAGAACAACACTGTCTGCCTGTAATTAGGATAATCTGTGTTAATTCACCATATTCTTAGATACATAAGCAATACCTATAACAAGGTGTCTGTTTGTTAATGGTGAAACACGTTTTTGTTGAACATGTTTGTTGAATGTGAAACACAATTTTTCCTAATGCTTTATATCAACTAAAATATTTAGGAGATGTAAGAGGAATTGTATGACCCTCTTAAATGAAATGATATTAACCTTCTCCAAGTTATACTGGTATTTTATTTTATTTTTTCATTCCCTGAAGCATCTTGTTTAAAATTCAATGATAGTATTTTCTGTTGTTGATCATGTAACGTAAATAATTGATCTTAAATTTTAGCTGGAAAGCCACATCTTGGGATGGAAAAGCAGCTAGTTCTTGTAGCTAATGCACATATGCATTGGGACCCAGATTATTCTGATGTGAAGCTGGTTCAGACTATGATGTTCCTGTCCGAGGTAAAGAACATTATTGATAAAGCTTCTCGTAGTCTCAAACCTGGTGTTTCGGGAGAACTTGGAAGCATTCCACTTGTACTGTGTGCAGATCTCAATTCTCTACCAGATTCTGGTAAGAGTTCTTTTTTATTTATGTATTTATTTAATTTAGACTGTTTCAAGTGCGTAACAATTTAAATTTTAAGGGCTCACTTTTTTGAAGGAGTTTTCAACTTAGAGAATATGTTGTTTGTTATCATAAGCTCTAAAGGTACTAAGAAAATAAAAGAAAGAGAGAAAAGAGACAATAGTTTCTTTGTGAGCGACTTTACTGCCTGTGCAGTTGGATAGCTATGTCTGGTCTTTCAGAAGCATTTTCATTGTTACCTTACAATACAGGAATGGAAAGGAAGAAAATACCTTCCAAAAAATAACTGGAAACATGAGTATGTTGCTGATAATTGGGTTTTCTTCATTTTAAGTGTGAGAAGATGGTTTTTCTCTTTAAAGTTGCCACCACATAATAATTTTCTGCAGCTCAAATGTTTTTGGACTTCTAAAATTCACTATATCTCCTGCCAGAAAGGGATTCCTCAGACCTCTTTACAAACATACAACTTTTGTTTTTTTTTACTTGGTGGCAACTTTGTAAGTGCAAGAAAAGAACAGATTCAGTGCTTGTCTTTTTGGCTTCCTCGGGTACCCAGCTGAACTGCTGAACTCAAGAGTCATTCTTCCTTCTTAGTGGCAGTTGTTCAATATAATTATCTCCATTCCTGTCCCACTTCCTTCTGACCTCTGCTTGGCAGCTCCTCACATCTGGTAGGGTTGAGAGGAGCAGTTACTGCTCAGCAGTACTGGAAATCTCATTCTTTTTGATCCCAGGAAGGCAAGTGTAGCTGGTGCTACTGCAGTGGCCAGTTCACGTGTCTGATTGCTCCTTTTATCTTCTGGAACCTTAACACAGCTATTCTGAAATTAAGAGGCACAGTCATAACTTTCCAAATCTTGTCCATTTGGCTTTACAGACTCTTTAAAGTTAATTTTATCTGAAGTAGTGGTACAAAAGTTGGCTTTTTTAGCAACATTTTAGCTGAAGAACGTTGAAAGCCAAGTCTTGAGCATAGAGACAAGGAGAGGAGGAAGCTGCCACATAGCATCTATAGAATTTTACTTCCACTTTATTTATCTTCCCCTTTCAGTCTGTTCCTTATTAACATTCTTGTTTTTTTTTCTAATCAAATCATGTCTCTTTGTTCTAGGTCACTTTGCTCTGGACAGAAATATATATTGTCTTGCAATATTTTAAAAGAACTACAGCTGACTATATTATATACGCGTTTAAGATTTAGCTTATATAAGTGTAAAGTTGCATATATGACTCAAAGTACCTACACACTCTTTATTTGCTGAAGGCTTGTTTGTATGTGTCTCCCCTTATAGGTGTTGTTGAGTACTTGAGCACTGGTGGAGTGGAAACAAACCACAAAGATTTTAAGGAACTGAGATACAATGAAAGTCTTACTAACTTCAGCTGTAATGGGAAGAATGGAACAACAAACGGAAGAATTACACATGGTTTCAAGTTGAAGAGTGCCTATGAGAATGGTCTCATGCCTTATACAAATTACACATTTGACTTCAAGGTAAGGACTTGGCTGGTAGTTTGAAGTTTAACGAATGTGATTTGCTGTATGAAGTTGTTTAACAAAGAAGTTAATCTGGGTAGCTAACAGTAAATTCATCCAGTTTATATATAAACCATAGCAAACTAGAGCACAACACTTCAGTCTCCTAGAAACCAAATTTTCCTTTTTCTTGTTAGTAACTTGTAATAGATTTGTGAGAGTTGGGATGCTGTTAACCTTCCATGTAAATAAGAAGATTCTGTATTTTAATACTCCAAGCTAAATGGAATAGTACAAGAGGGGCACTTAAACTGTCAACTGCAAGGAAATAACCCGTTTTGCTACTGAAAACTCTCAGTGCTCCATTGCCCAGGGAAGCAAAGATGGTTCTTTTCCTCTTCAAAATGAGAGCAGTGTGATTTGAAGCTTTGTAGGAGGTTGGAAGTTACAGCCCACAAAAGCAGAGCAGAAGTGATACTTTTTCTTTTGTTCTCCTAATCTATATTGAGTTACCCATGGGATGTAGGAAGCAGAAGTCTCCTAAATGGATGATGTGCTGTGGAGAAGGAATGGTAGCCTTTCACTTACTCACCTTTTGTTTGGAACTTGAGTCAAGAATATATATTAATAATCAATTTTTTTTTCCCCTTCTTTTCTTATTTTAGGGTATTATTGACTACATCTTCTACTCTAAACCTCAGCTAAACATACTTGGCATTCTTGGACCTTTGGATCATCATTGGTTAATAGAGAACAATATAAGTGGTTGTCCACATCCACTCATCCCTTCTGACCACTTCTCACTTTTTGCACAACTGGAGCTTTTGCTGCCTTTCCTGCCTCCTGTAAATGGAATCCATCTCCCTGGCAGGAGGTAGTCAGTACATTTTAGAGGGCAACCTCAATCTAACTTGTACAATTGTAAAATCTGAATATAGAGGAGTGAGGTATGGCCAACAGGGATTTTTTTTTTTTCTTAATAATCTTAATCTTAAATCTAATTGTTTGCTAAAGACATAGTAAAAGCCAGGTGCTATCAACAGACACAATTCTGAGCCCAATATACTTTGTATACTGTTCAACAGCGATTGGTGCGTTTGCACCTTTCTTTAATATGTTACAATTAACCTTCCTGTTTCTTTTATCCAACGTGACATTTTCATGCCTTGAAATAGGGAATTGTAATACAGTATATTCTCTTTGCACAGTTATCTGTAGCACTACTTTTTTGAGGCCAGTAGGAACATCCACAGAACATTCTTCCGTACTTCACTCCCTCCTTTTTCAGACTTGTTTGTAAAATATAGAATTTGAATTTAGCCTTTATTGATTGTATATGAACAACAGAAAACCTGATTTATGAGATTTTGTACTTTAAAAAAAAAAAGAAAAATCAGATTTGGAAAATGATTGTATTGTAAACTAAGGCTAAATTTTTATCTGTTTTCATGTGTTATAAAGGCCAGCTTGTAAAAGAGGTTGTCACAGGTTTTCTCTGCTAATGATTTGCACTGTTAGGGTTTCGTTAGCCCTTTTGTACTACTTTTTATGTTCAATTGAGAACGTTGCTTTTAAAATCCAAACCTATAAAATCTTAATATCTTACAGAGGTAACTAAATGCATTCTGTCTATTTCTGATTTATTAAAAAAAAAAAGAGAAAAGCATAGAGTTCTCGCAGAACAGATAAGCTAAGCAGTGAATATAAGTAGACCTGTATGGATTGGAAGTTATTGCTGATGTGTATACACTCAGATATTTTTCTCATCTCTAACTTTTGAAGTAAAAATTTAGGGATACTTGTGTACAGCTTCTCCATTTCTGTTTTAAATACTTGTCCTATCTCCACTGTGCCTGCTTAAATTTGTTCTCAACTAGCACTGCCTGTGCATGCAGAGAGATCCTGTGCATCCTCTTTTATTTTTTTAAATAATGTTAACACTTGTGAAAATTTTATGAAGATACTTTTGTATAAGCTGTGGCATCTTTTTTTCCTTTGTGAAGCATTGAATATCACACTTTTGGAACATGTTCAGGTTATGGGTACACAGTTTCTAGCTTCTAATACCCATGCACTGCTTCTCTCAGTGTCATTGCACAGTGCTGTCTTTCCCACTAAGAATTACTATCATGTGAATTCTCTTTCGTTTAAATGTGTTCCTCAGTTTCAGAAAGTATAATTCCTTGAAGAAAAAAAACCCCAACCCTACATTTTCTATTGATGAAGCAGTGTAAAAATAAATGCATTTTCAATACAGGTCCCAAAGACAATTCTTCAGATCATTTTTTTTAAAGTGACCAAGTCTTTATTTTAAAGTGTCAAGCAAGACTAAATTTATAGTGTACCCTCAGTGCCATTTGTGTCATGGAGCCAAGTATGTAACAGCTTACAAATTTAACTTGTCTATTTGTATCCTAAAAGGGGAGACTTTATGATCTCCTTAAACTAATACAACTTGAATAATCAATGTAAAAAAAATAAAATAAAAATGGAGCTAGAGAGCTTGGTCGTAAACAGCTTTTGTTTCAGCTGCGGGCAGGGAAGCAAAAGGACACTGAGCATTAAGAGAAAACTTTCTAAATATTGTGAATTTTTATATATAAGAGAGCGGATTGGTAATAATGATTCAAAATTTTATTGAAAAGTAGTCAGCGCTTAAGTGTGCTCATACCGTTCTGTTTGTAAGCTGAAAGTAGAAACTGCAAACAGTTCGGTTATGTAAAATGTACATTTTAAAATTTCAATAGGAGGAACTTTGATCTTGAATCCTTGTCTGGGACCTGATCTCTTGGGGTTATTTTGTTTTGGTTTTAGTTGTGAAAACACCAAACATGTCCAGTTTATAATCAGTACATTGAAATGCTGGTAGTATTGCTGTAGTAGACTTAATGCGTAGTGTTACTTTTTTTCTGTTTGTTTTTTTGGGTTTTTTTGTAAAGTGTGAATAAAAGGTGTTTTACTCATGTTTCCTTAATGATGTCTTGGTAATGTACATCATGACAATTTCCAGTGGTGATGAGCCAATTTAGCTTGTCAAACTGAGCAAACTATTTTTCTTTTCTGATTATCTGGATGGTGTAATGAGTCCAGAAAGCTTTACAGAAGGGGAAGGGAAGCACTTACTCATTTTGTATTTCTTAGAGGGGGATAATTTACTTTAATAGATGCTGGAGCTTGAGTGCACTTGTTAGATTCTAAAGGTTTGAGCTTTATCCAAGACGTGTTCTCCTGTATTGCTTAGTCTTAAAAAATATTGGAATTTATGACAGCATGTTAAAATACAGCCCCTTGTGCTTCTGGAGACACAACTGTTCCTGCGTAGTCACCTTTTAATCTAAGGGTCCATTTAAATAACCGTTCCCTCCAGCTTTTATACTAGTCCATCAGGTCCCAATTGAAAACCCACTGAATAGATTGAAGACACTCCTTTGATTTCACTGGGTTTTAACTGGACCGAAGGGATCACTCGGGGGCTGAAGGAAGGAGAAATATTTGGAGTATAGGGAAAGACCAGGTGACACCAAAACAGAGCTGACAGAAACTTTGTCAAACAATCTTTCAAAGAAAATTTATTCCTGTGTCAAACAAATCTAACTCGAAAGTCTCAGTTTCCAGCTATAACATAGAATAAGGCAATAAACTGTGTCTTCACAAAATCAAAATGTTTGCTTCATAGTTTTTAACACAAAATGGTTATTTGCAATATTTTTATTCGAGGTGGTTTTGGGTGTTGCCATAACGTACCTTCAGTGTTCTTGTTGTAAAAGCACATATAGCAAAAGTCACAGAACATCCTTGGGGTTGAAAGGATTTATTTAGGTTAGACCAGGCTTTTTTCCACTTCAAGTACAGTCAGCCATATCTTGTCTACTTTTATTTACATTTACCAAGAATTCTGGGTGTCAAAGTGTAAATCGAAATATACCTTTAACTAAAAGAATTGATTAGACTACAAGACTAATACCACAAGTTACTGCTTTTAACATAACACAAGTAGGGGGAGGGAAAGAGCATATAAGTCAGTGTGTGTTGTAATTATTTTGTCCTTTTAGCAGCTTTAAGGAAAAAAGAGTAAATTTGGCCAGCATTTGACAAAACTCCCTTTAAGAACATTGTACGTATGCATCTTCGATGCAACTTTACTAAATCTCCCAAGTTGTTTTTTTTACAGCAGTTAAAAAATAGCTTATTTTTTTTGCTTCTTTTTGTGTGGTTTGCTTTTTCAACCACACAAAACCTGTGTGAAAGACACAATAATTACAACACCACTGGGGGGAAAAAACCCCAACTAATTACACTGTAAAACTTTAAAAAAATTCAGTTAACCGCTTAAGTAGCAAGCCTTTTTCATCCAGCCGGACACAGTATTTTTTAGTATGTTAACTGCTATTCTTTTCTTTTGGTTGCATAAATTTGTAATACTTAAGTGTCTTGGTATGTTTAAGTAGTGTCTAGAATATCTTAGTCTTTATTCACAGTACTTCTGTATAATGTGTAATGCACTGGACTAACTCTTGTTTACCATTCATGTAACAAAAACCAGCACATTATCTGCACTAAGCTCAAAGAATGTTGCATTTGTCTATAGGCAGCTCTTCAATAAGATAAATGGGAAACTGAATATGGTCTGATGGTAAACAAGGGCTTTTACTGTTCTCTTCAGTGGAACTTTCTTCTTGGTCAAATTTTAACTAGTTAGTATTATATTTATATACAGGGTCTTCTTTTTCTTTACCAATGTATTTTCCTACTCATAGCTGACCAATAAATCCAATATCTGTTTCAAACCTTCTTGAAGTCTAATTCATATTTTAACTTAATTCCTGAAGCTTTTTCCGAGGAGTTGCCCGTGCAGCCGGCGTGAGTGAAGTGTGTTAGGGGGAAGATGGATGCACGTAAGAAACTTGATAATCCTGGGAAGACTTTTCTGTACTTAACTCTGACTTTCTAGAGCTGCGGACTCAATGCTGGGTTTGGATTGCAAAGTGAAGACCCGGTTAGAAATGCCTCCAGCATTTGTGGAAAACCTGTGTCCAAACCTACTCGAGTCTCAACCCTGTGTCTTCCCGCCTGGCCATCTTCTGACCTTCCCAAGTTGATCAGTAAGGTTAGTCGTGCAGGGGAGGGTTCACAGGTTTGGTCTGTGTCCAGTAGAACCTGCTCCTTCCTTCCTCTTCCCTCCCAGCCCTAGAAAGCCCAAAGTAGGCTTGGAATCTGGCAGTGGGAAGGGATTCAAAGATTTCATTGATTTACCATAGAAGGGGAACAAAGTGAATATTTCTTGCTTTTGCTTTATTTTTTTTGGAATGAGGTTCAGCTACCTCTTGCCCTTAGTCTATTATAATACCATGTTTTTTCTGGGGGTGTATCAGAGTGTGTATCAGAGTGTGTGCATAGCAATACGGACTCTTAACGTTTTTTATGATGTTCCCATCACAAGCAGCAGAAAACACAAAACCTCTGAGCCCACTTGCTATGTGAAGTGCTGAACACACAAGACATCTCGCTGGCACCCCAGTGTCTCTTCAGAGCTCACAGTCACTACGTTGGCACCGCTTTGCTTTGAAATAAATGATCGAGGTCAGCGTTTCCGTGAAAACCACCCGCCCCAGAGCCTTCGGATTGCTTGTAGTTTTAAAATTTGCTCTCTGGAAGCAGCTGCAAGTCCCCAACGGGGCGATGAGTCTGTTTCAGGCTTCAGCACTGATTTATTTCTCTTTGGTTCTGTCTCGGGGTGAGGTTGGTTCCCCCATCACAGCCCAGTCTTGCCACTAGATGGTGTGTGTAACCCAGGCTTCCTGCGCAGAGAGTTGGAGTGAAGGGATTTGAGAGTGCCCTCCCGAAAGCTGGGCTTGTAGAATTCCTCTTTTAAAGTATTTTTGGGAATCCAGGCCCAGGAAAGAACCTTTTCCCGTGGCAGCAGTTGGGTTTGGTAATGTCCATGCCAATTAAATGCTGGCTTTAGAAACCCAGCTGTCACCATGGGCATGAAATGACCTACTTGGTCCTCAATGGTAAAATCATTCTAGGGCCTTTGCTTGCTGCATTTAATCTACTTAATGTTACATTTTAAAATCAGTGCTGTTGTCACGTGATTCCAAGTTGGGGATTTTGAGCTCTTAAATAATATTTGCTAACCTGGCATGTAAGCATTAGGATATCTGTCTGTAGGAAACTGTGCTGAAATTCAGGGAGAGCCTGAGTATATGGAAAACAGCATCTCTTGCTCGAAGACAAAGATGTGAGTCGAGTTTGTGCCCTGTGGTACTGAGTCAGGTCGAATAAGATGTATCTTTCCTTAAGTTGCAGTAGAATAACTACAGCTATTTTAATATAATTGAATACAAAATCACTCTGGCCAGACTCCTAGTTCCTATCCCTTCATGTCCCCGTGTCCAGCAGCTCTTCAGTGAGAGTACAAAGTTGGGTCTGTGCCTTGCAGGGTGGGAATGTCCCAAATTGGTGCAGGTGACTTTGTGGCATTTCTTTTGTGCTAACACGGGTGGAGCAGAAGAACCTTAAAACATCTGGAATTGAGTCTGAGGAGAGAGAAGGAGAAACAGAAAAAAGGTAAGTGGAAATGGCAAGATTATGCAAGGTACATCAGGTGACCTTTTGGGAGAAGCTGTATTTCATTAAAGGTGAGTGTTCTAGCTGCTTTCTTGCTTTTCATCTTCCCCTCCTAACCCAGAGGCACTAATTGTTCGCTCTCTAAATGTTCACTTACTCTGTTTGCATGGAAAGCAGTAAAGCCAATTAAGCTATAGGGACCTTTGGTGCATTTGGATATTTTCTTATTCCAAAATAAGCCTAGTGTTCTCACAGATTACCAATTTTTAAAAGATAAGAAGGTGTGTTCTGGTTAAATCTTCCTGGTGTGAGAGTGGACAGTATTCGTTTCTTTTAAAAGTGCTAAATGTTTATTGTAAAAAAATATGAAATCTTCCTGGTGTGAGAGTGGACAGTATTAATTTCTTTTAAAAATGCTAAATGTTTATTGTAAAAAATATCCATTAGAGAAAATAAAACCATATATACACTCCTGCTAGGTTTTAATGACCACAAAGATTTAAGCTTCAGCTTATTGTTCATAGCACACTATTTTTTTTTCTAGTTAGTTAGTTTAGTTTAGTTTTTCTAGTTGGGTTTTTATTTCTCTCTTTTTCTTTTTTTCCTAGTTTTTCTGTGTCAAGGTACAGACTTCTCCCTTTGGGTGCCAATAGTGAATTAATTGCAGTTTTTCACTGTGGCTATTGGTGTCGATAGCTCTTCAGAGGCTGGATTTATTTCCCTTCATCCTTTTCAGAAAACAGCATATCAGTTAGTATTCTGCTTTTTGGCAACTGCATTCAGTAAGAAGTCTGAATTGGGTGTGTTGCCCGGTGGGAGAGGAGCAGGACAAACATGATTATCCTTCAAAGTGCATTTTTGATTTTCAGCTTCTCAGTTCATGAGTGTTCCCATTCCCTTTGCAGTGTTTTGAGACAGTGTGTAAAACAGCTGAAGGTTTATGCTTCCTTAGCTGCTCCCTGAGAGGCTGTGCCCCTCTATTGCCATGGGGTATTCCTGCAAACACTTGCATGTGCTAAACTAGAACTATTTCTGGTGTAATTTTAGGTAACAGGCTACAGGAAAGGCTGGGATTACTCTGGGTAACAATTTCTCTCTTAAGTGGAATCCTTCATCCAAGGACCAGTGAGGGAGGAGGGAGCTGAACAAAAGGTAGAAATTTGGGTCTTGGCCCAAGATGGCCAAGAGGAAATTTTCCATTAACTCCACTGGGCTTTCACTGGGAAAACAGATATTCCAGGAGTAAGAAAAATGAAGTTACCACGTGTGCATGTGGAGATCTGAGGGACTGTCCTCTGTGAGATGTGTCCTAACCCACCGAACCCCGCAGGCGGGGAGGGCGAGTGCCTGACCTGCAGCTCTGAGCACGGGGATTCATGGTCCACTGAGCTGGGTCCAGTCCTGGCTCTGGTGTGGTTGTACAATTCCATTAAGCTTTCACATTTGACAGTGTGAAAACTGTGGTTTCATCTAGTTACATCATCTTCAGTAAACAGCCAGGCTTGTCCTTACGTTGTCTTTGTATTACTCATGTCCTGTAGGAACTACTGAAATGAATAGAAAGAACCCACCCAGTGCTGCTGCACGTGCTCCTCCTTTACCTCTGCAATTCTTTGCTGCTGTGAAAAATCTGTTTCTATACAATTGTTTTTTCTTACAGGTTTGGCTGTAAGAAATCCTCCTCCTTCCCCTGAGTAAGAATGATTCCCGTTCTACAGAATGCAAAAATAACTCCGAAAGCCAGTAACTTGCTGAAGGTCCTGGGTGTCTGGACTGTGGAACAGATGATGTCTGTGGTTCCCAGTTCAGGATTTTCAGCCCTTTCTGCTCCCACGTGTCCATCACCTCCTGGGAGCCCAAGTGTGTGTGGGGAGCATCACGAAGGTGCAATTGCTCTGCATTCAGGTAGATCAAAAGGTATGAGAAGGGCAGGTGGCCGTGTCCTGCCTGGATTACCTCTCGCAGCAGGTTGAACAATGTGCCTTCAGGTTCTCAGGGGGGTTGGTTCCCTCCTCTGTCCCCAGTGGGAGAAATGTGTGCAGTGTGACACTTTGTTCTCATAGTGCTTTTAAAAATACTCAGAGATTCTGAAAGCAGTGGCTTCTTAAATATGTCTGCAAAGGCCCTGATCCGTAAAGATGCACAAGTCTGTGTTGTCTCTTGCAAGTACGATGGAGCTGAAATAGCTTGGGAGCTTGTTTGGCTCAGGATGTAAGGGCTTGTACCAGGAGCAGGAAAATCTTATAGTCCAACTGGTTTATTATGGTCCAAGCAAGAAAACTACTCTAGAAAAAGGAAAAAAAAAAGATACGTGTGACAAACTGCCGTGTAAATGTAGCCCTTGATGCTGTTAACAAGAAAGAAAAGGATTCTAATAAATCCTAATTAGAGAGTTCTGTCTGATAGCTGGGTCTTCGTGTCCCCACCATGTCTCAGAGTCTGACAAAGTTGTGACCGATTGCATTAAGTGTTGCTATTCCTGGAGAGCAAGCAGTAAGGAAAACGGAAAATGCAATATGATTTTGCAAAACTGTTTGAGCTTCATTTTGACCTGAAATTGCTAGAATCGACCAAATGGCATTGGATGTGACAGAATTTGGTGGGGAGGTTTGGGGCGGGTTTTGTTTCCTTGGCAATTTTGGCAGCAGTTGTTTTCATCCGTATTTTCAAACACCAAAATTTCCAAAGGCAACGGGCTTCCGAAATTTCTGCCATGCCTGATGGGATGATATTGAAAAGTTGATGTGTTTTCCTTTCTATCCCATACTGTTTGCAGTGGACTGTAGGAAGAATGTTTTGTCTTTGGGTGCAGAATCCGAAGATTTGCACTGCTGGACTGAGGGTACCAGGTAATTTTCTGTTGGCAGTGTTAGGTTTAGCAAGATGTTTGTCCCAGAATCCTTTTGTTGAAGACAGTGAAATTTAATCAAGTGAACAGATGAGCTTGGAGTGGGTTTTACTCCCCTTGCTGTCACAGGCTGTGCTCCACGCCTTCTGGCATAACTGTGCCAGGAGCATTTTTACAGTGTCAGAAAAATGTTCAAAGACAATAGATTTTTGTCAACATCTTTCTAGTGAAAAAAAAAAAAAAGATTTTGGACAAGATTATACTGGGCGCCCCAGCTGCCAGCTACAACCTCCGTGGTAGCTACCTCCAGGAGCTACCTCCATGGAGCTGCCAGTGTGTTTTTGCCCACCTGAAGAGTGACCTCCATGTTTCACTGGGGTTTTTGCTTTGCTTACCTGCAGCAAGAACCAATTTCTTCTCTCTTTAGTGCTATAAACCATTGCCCCCCCGACACTTCCCTCTGATGCTGCTAATATTGGCTTTTGGATTCAGCTATTACCCCTGCATGTTCTTCTGCTTGATGCCATCATATTCTTGAATAATTAATTTCGTTAATTATGCTTAGAAAAGGTTTTCAGTGTGGAGGCTCAACCAGTTCATCTGCAGCGAGTTTATTGTGCAGCTTATTCTCTTCTTGGTAAATGATTTGATCTGAAGCACGGAGGCAGCAGAGAAGTTAAATCTTCAATTTCCTATCTTTAAAATCACAAGGGGAGGGTCTCACCACACGCCGTAGCGTGGATCAGTCACCACTCTGGCTCTCAGGGACCTCCTGGGGCAGGTGATGCTTTATTGTTCTAAGAAAAGAGAAGAGACTTTGCCATAGATCCTGCTATTTGCTTGTTACTATAAAAAGATCGGGGAGGGGAGGTGGGGAGGAATGTGTTTTAAATCCAGCTGGTACCAGCTCAGCCCTTCAGGGAAGCACAACACTTAATTTCTCTTGTATTTCTTTGACCCAGTTAGCATTGCACAAATGTTCCTGATCACAGGGCTGTCTAATCCTCTCTCGAATCCTGCTCAGTTTTATCTTGTTGACATCCTGCGGCAATTAATTCCAGGAGCTGACCCTGCACAGCAAGAAGGCCTGGTGCTTTCTCTCTGAATAGTCTACTTTTGATTTTCCATCTGTGTACCCTTGTTCCAACAAACTAGTTTGGAGCAGAGGTGGCGTTGAGCATGATCACAGCAACTGGTGTCC
>NW_015090893.1:13634162-13648054 GCF_001431845.1 Calidris pugnax | reverse complement strand
GAGGAGAGAGAAGGAGAAACAGAAAAAAGGTAAGTGGAAATGGCAAGATTATGCAAGGTACATCAGGTGACCTTTTGGGAGAAGCTGTATTTCATTAAAGGTGAGTGTTCTGGCTGCTTTCTTGCTTTTCATCTTCCCCTCCTAACCCAGAGGCACTAATTGTTCGCTCTCTAAATGTTCACTTACTCTGTTTGCATGGAAAGCAGTAAAGCCAATTAAGCTATAGGGACCTTTGGTGCATTTGGATATTTTCTTATTCCAAAATAAGCCTAGTGTTCTCACAGATTACCAATTTTTAAAAGATAAGAAGGTATGTTCTGGTTAAATCTTCCTGGTGTGAGAGTGGACAGTATTAATTTCTTTTAAAAATGCTAAATGTTTATTGTAAAAAATATCCATTAGAGAAAATAAAACCATATATACACTCCTGCTAGGTTTTAATGACCACAAAGATTTAAGCTTCAGCTTATTGTTCATAGCACACTATTTTTTTTTCTAGTTAGTTAGTTTAGTTTAGTTTTTCTAGTTGGGTTTTTATTTCTCTCTTTTTCTTTTTTTCCTAGTTTTTCTGTGTCAAGGTACAGACTTCTCCCTTTGGGTGCCAATAGTGAATTAATTGCAGTTTTTCACTGTGGCTATTGGTGTCGATAGCTCTTCAGAGGCTGGATTTATTTCCCTTCATCCTTTTCAGAAAACAGCATATCAGTTAGTATTCTGCTTTTTGGCAACTGCATTCAGTAAGAAGTCTGAATTGGGTGTGTTGCCCGGTGGGAGAGGAGCAGGACAAACATGATTATCCTTCAAAGTGCATTTTTGATTTTCAGCTTCTCAGTTCATGAGTGTTCCCATTCCCTTTGCAGTGTTTTGAGACAGTGTGTAAAACAGCTGAAGGTTTATGCTTCCTTAGCTGCTCCCTGAGAGGCTGTGCCCCTCTATTGCCATGGGGTATTCCTGCAAACACTTGCATGTGCTAAACTAGAACTATTTCTGGTGTAATTTTAGGTAACAGGCTACAGGAAAGGCTGGGATTACTCTGGGTAACAATTTCTCTCTTAAGTGGAATCCTTCATCCAAGGACCAGTGAGGGAGGAGGGAGCTGAACAAAAGGTAGAAATTTGGGTCTTGGCCCAAGATGGCCAAGAGGAAATTTTCCATTAACTCCACTGGGCTTTCACTGGGAAAACAGATATTCCAGGAGTAAGAAAAATGAAGTTACCACGTGTGCATGTGGAGATCTGAGGGACTGTCCTCTGTGAGATGTGTCCTAACCCACCGAACCCCGCAGGCGGGGAGGGCGAGTGCCTGACCTGCAGCTCTGAGCACGGGGATTCATGGTCCACTGAGCTGGGTCCAGTCCTGGCTCTGGTGTGGTTGTACAATTCCATTAAGCTTTCACATTTGACAGTGTGAAAACTGTGGTTTCATCTAGTTACATCATCTTCAGTAAACAGCCAGGCTTGTCCTTACGTTGTCTTTGTATTACTCATGTCCTGTAGGAACTACCGAAATGAATAGAGAGAAAGAACCCACCCAGTGCTGCTGCACGTGCTCCTCCTTTACCTCTGCAATTCTTTGCTGCTGTGAAAAATCCGTTTCTATACAGTTGTTTTTTCTTACAGGTTTGGCTGGTGTCACAAATCTTCCTCCTTCCCCCCCTCTGCAATTCTTTGCTGCTGTGAAAAATCTGTTTCTATACAATTGTTTTTTCTTACAGGTTTGGCTGTAAGAAATCCTCCTCCTTCCCCTGAGTAAGAATGATTCCCGTTCTACAGAATGCAAAAATAACTCCAAAAGCCAGTAACTTGCTGAAGGTCCTGGGTGTCTGGACTGTGGAACAGATGATGTCTGTGGTTCCCAGTTCAGGATTTTCAGCCCTTTCTGCTCCCACGTGTCCATCACCTCCTGGGAGCCCAAGTGTGTGTGGGGAGCATCACGAAGGTGCAATTGCTCTGCATTCAGGTAGATCAAAAGGTATGAGAAGGGCAGGTGGCCGTGTCCTGCCTGGATTACCTCTCGCAGCAGGTTGAACAATGTGCCTTCAGGTTCTCAGGGGGGTTGGTTCCCTCCTCTGTCCCCAGTGGGAGAAATGTGTGCAGTGTGACACTTTGTTCTCATAGTGCTTTTAAAAATACTCAGAGATTCTGAAAGCAGTGGCTTCTTAAATATGTCTGCAAAGGCCCTGATCCGTAAAGATGCACAAGTCTGTGTTGTCTCTTGCAAGTACGATGGAGCTGAAATAGCTTGGGAGCTCGTGTGGCTCAGGATGTAAGGGCTTGTACCAGGAGCAGGAAAATCTTATAGTCCAACTGGTTTATTATGGTCCAAGCAAGAAAACTACTCTAGAAAAAGGAAAAAAAAAAGATACGTGTGACAAACTGCCGTGTAAATGTAGCCCTTGATGCTGTTAACAAGAAAGAAAAGGATTCTAATAAATCCTAATTAGAGAGTTCTGTCTGATAGCTGGGTCTTCGTGTCCCCACCATGTCTCAGAGTCTGACAAAGTTGTGACCGATTGCATTAAGTGTTGCTATTCCTGGAGAGCAAGCAGTAAGGAAAACGGAAAATGCAATATGATTTTGCAAAACTGTTTGAGCTTCATTTTGACCTGAAATTGCTAGAATCGACCAAATGGCATTGGATGTGACAGAATTTGGTGGGGAGGTTTGGGGCGGGTTTTGTTTCCTTGGCAATTTTGGCAGCAGTTGTTTTCATCCTTATTTTCAAATACCAAAATTTCCAAAGGCAATGGGCTTCCGAAATGTCTGCCGTGCCTGATGGGATGATATTGAAAAGTTGATGTGTTTTCCTTTCTATCCCATACTGTTTGCAGTGGACTGTAGGAAGAATGTTTTGTCTTTGGGTGCAGAATCCGAAGATTTGCACTGCTGGACTGAGGGTACCAGGTAATTTTCTGTTGGCAGTGTTAGGTTTAGCAAGATGTTTGTCCCAGAATCCTTTTGTTGAAGACAGTGAAATTTAATCAAGTGAACAGATGAGCTTGGAGTGGGTTTTACTCCCCTTGCTGTCACAGGCTGTGCTCCACGCCTTCTGGCATAACTGTGCCAGGAGCATTTTTACAGTGTCAGAAAAATGTTCAAAGACAATAGATTTTTGTCAACATCTTTCTAGTGAAAAAAAAAAAAAGATTTTGGACAAGATTATACTGGGCGCCCCAGCTGCCAGCTACAACCTCCGTGGTAGCTACCTCCAGGAGCTACCTCCATGGAGCTGCCAGTGTGTTTTTGCCCACCTGAAGAGTGACCTCCATGTTTCACTGGGGTTTTTGCTTTGCTTACCTGCAGCAAGAACCAATTTCTTCTCTCTTTAGTGCTATAAACCATTGCCCCCCCGACACTTCCCTCTGATGCTGCTAATATTGGCTTTTGGATTCAGCTATTACCCCTGCATGTTCTTCTGCTTGATGCCATCATATTCTTGAATAATTAATTTCGTTAATTATGCTTAGAAAAGGTTTTCAGTGTGGAGGCTCAACCAGTTCATCTGCAGCGAGTTTATTGTGCAGCTTATTCTCTTCTTGGTAAATGATTTGATCTGAAGCACGGAGGCAGCAGAGAAGTTAAATCTTCAATTTCCTATCTTTAAAATCACAAGGGGAGGGTCTCACCACACGCCGTAGCGTGGATCAGTCACCACTCTGGCTCTCAGGGACCTCCTGGGGCAGGTGATGCTTTATTGTTCTAAGAAAAGAGAAGAGACTTTGCCATAGATCCTGCTATTTGCTTGTTACTATAAAAAGATCGGGGAGGGGAGGTGGGGAGGAATGTGTTTTAAATCCAGCTGGTACCAGCTCAGCCCTTCAGGGAAGCACAACACTTAATTTCTCTTGTATTTCTTTGACCCAGTTAGCATTGCACAAATGTTCCTGATCACAGGGCTGTCTAATCCTCTCTCGAATCCTGCTCAGTTTTATCTTGTTGACATCCTGCGGCAATTAATTCCAGGAGCTGACCCTGCACAGCAAGAAGGCCTGGTGCTTTCTCTCTGAATAGTCTACTTTTGATTTTCCATCTGTGTACCCTTGTTCCAACAAACTAGTTTGGAGCAGAGGTGGCGTTGAGCATGATCACAGCAACTGGTGTCCAAGGGCAGGTTGTGCTGCCATCCCGTGAGAGGGACACCTCATGTGCCTCACCTGCACGTCTACTGAGCAGCTTGGACATCATGGCATCTTGGCCGTGCTGTGTGTCACCTCGTAGCACCTCGCAGAAGTGGCACTGGGATGTTCCAGGGAGTCCTGGGGCTGAACCGGGTCTGGGCACAGCAGCAGAGCCCCAGCTCCAGCTTCTCCAGCTCAGCTGTACCTGCTTGAAGGAACCCAGACTCGTTTTGCCATCACTGCCAAATTGGTGCTAATTGCAGTGTCAGCTGCTCAGACATCCTCAAATTGGGGTCTTGAGTAGGGCTTGGGTGTTTCTGGGCCCTAAACTGGGTATGATGAAGCCTGTGCTTACATTTGCTTGCCCCAAAGACCAGGGCTGTTGTTGACTGATAGTGCTGGTTCTGCTCTGGGCAAGGACCACGCTCAGGTTCTTTTGCTCTTCATGCAAATCAGCCTTAATCTGAAGCACCCGGCTAATCTCACTAATGAGGTTTGAATGGCTCATAGGCTCAGCAAGTCGGGGATGGCCGCTTGCCGTATGTTCAGCACCCAGCTGACCAGGGCCCGGCAGGCAGTTGGCTTCCCTAACCCACAAAAACCATCTGTGAGCAGACGTCACAATATCTTCTGTGCAGTTGGATGCTTCTATAGCATGAGCTGAGGGGGAATGTGAAGAGCATCTCAAGCAAAGTTGGTATTTCTCTTGTCTTGTAATTGCTTTGGAGTCTGGACACTCACAGGATCACACACCTTCACATCTTCATGGTTGGAAGGGACCTTTGAGTCATTGAGTCCAACCACAAGATCATCGAGTCCAACCACAAGATGTGTGGTTTTGATGTCCGTGTGATGTCCAACCACTTGAGATGTGGCATCTCCCTTTCCTGAAGCTGAGCCACGAGCCAGTTTAGCTCCACCTGATGCTCCATCGAGTGAGTTGGAAAGGTATAAAACTTGCAGTACGGCACGGCGGGTATAAACCAGAAGCCATTTTTCTCTCCTGCATATTTGTGACCAAGGGACAAATAACCAACCGTTCAGCTAAGCTCAACTGACTCATAGATGTCATCTTGCACCATCAGATGAGATGTGGCAGGCTCCCTGCTGGCTACTTCTGCTTTCACCTTGCGTGACCACCCCGCTTCACAGAGCAGAGACTTGCTGATGGCAGAGAGGAAAAGTCACTGCGAGTTTGTGAAGTGCAGGCAGATAAAACGTGGTGGTTAACACAGGGCTTTTGCTGAGCTCACAGCCAGCTGATGGGCTTTCAGATGGACTAATTTAAAAGCAAAGACAAGAAACGGTTGGCAAAATGCTAACACACACAAAAAAGTAAACTAATAATTTGATTTTCCACATCAGCTGCTATTAAAAATCTGTGCAGCTGAAAATTATTCCCATTACAGGCCCATTCCAAAGCACTCAGGGACCCCCTTTGATTTTGAATGGCATTTGGTCAAACATTATGTAGCAACTAGATGGCATTCCAAAAATGCCCAGTTTTCCTACAGCTCCTCACAACAGTCCTCGGAATTGTTGCCTCCAGGAGCATTAATTCCAGGAAAGCTGTGATTACCAGGAACATTCTATCTGTATTTACACAACATGTATTTTTCATCAGCTCTGGCTCCTGCCAGGCAAATTAAGTCACACTTGAGAATCCCAGAGCACGGGAAGAGGCCACGAGCCCGAGATGTGGTGCTTCAGGAGTCATCGCCGCTGTCAACTGTGGCCCACATAAGTGATGCCACCCACAAAAACACATGTGGGCTCTGGAGAGCAAGGCCGAGAGCTGTGCTTGAATGATCTGACTCTTCAAAGACAAGCAGAGAAGCTTTCAGCCATCCTTTCAGATGTCTCTTCTGCCTGTGGTTACAGCTGCAAAGGCAAACCCCTTTGCCATTAATCACGCTGCTGATGGGACAGGCGAGTTTTCCATTCAAAGCTCAGGGATTCCTGCTTAGTCACTAAATGCAGTTTAACTTCATTGTGCACCATTTATCATTACTCTCCACCCAGGAAGGCTCAAAGTTAATTAAAATATGCCCTCAACAAGCAATTAGGCCCAATTGCAGGCACTTCAGGGCAGAGGGAGAGCCTGATGCACTATCCACAAAGCCTCTGCTTGAAGCAGAAGGACCCTGTGTTCTGCCTCGGGCTGGGATCTGATCCCCTTAAATTAGACACTGTGTTTTCTCTTGGAGCTTTTAGGGTTGGGTTTTTTCTTAAAACATGAATAGCTGCTTTTATCCTAACTTCAGAGCTGACATTTAAAGACCTTTTTAGAAGCTGCTTTTCCTAACCTCGCTCACACCCCCTCCTGCATCTCCCTCTTCTTGTGCAGCCCTTAAATCTGCTCCTGCTTGTCTCTGGGCATCACGGTCCCTCACTGAGAGAGACCAGCTCGTGACCCATCCCTGTCTGTAATCACGTTGCTGGCTCATATTTTAGCTTCTGACCAACATCTGTCTTGCCAGCTGTCCGTGCTGGCACAGAGAGCCCCCCTCCTGCGGTGTTGGGGGGGGGGTATCTCCATGTGCTGTGGCTGCTGGAAGAGTTTCTGGGCTGCTTCTGCATTGCACAGGGCTACTAATAGCACAGGGCTAATCATCAGAGCCCATGAGTGAGCCTCTGCTCCCTCCCCTCTGCCTTGAGCTGATCAGTGTCTTTGCCATTTAAAAGACAAGCATTTGAGGGAAGAGAGGGACAGTTTGGTTTCTACCTCGCCGTCTCCGGTTTATAAATTCTGGTCGTGATTTTCTGTGTCCAAACGTATTTACTGTTTGCAGCAGTGAAAAGCTGCACGATCATGCAAGGAAAATGGCACGTTACCCTGTAGAAAGCTTAGGAACTGGTTGTGAAGGCTGAGACTGCGAGCTGCCGGCGGGGTTTGGATACCAATTCCCCCTTCAAATTAATCCAAATCCCGCCGGCACTTCTGACGATCTCAATAAATGAGGTTTTTCTGCCAGTGACTTCAAATGCAGAGGCTGCCATGAGATGGGCCGTGGAAGCAGCATGGCTTTTATCTCGCTCTGTGACCTAAATTCCTAGATAAGGTATTCTTTCTTGTCTGGGAGAGCTTCTGAACAGGCTGTGACTTCTGCAGGTTTATCCCAGCTGCTGATTCCTCAACCACTCCTGTAGGGAGGAAAAGAGGGAGAGCACTTCCCAACGGCCCCAGGGGTACATCCATGGGGAACTGCGGTCACCGACGGGGGGGAGCAGGGAGAAAAGGGCTGTATAACTGCACGCCATGTCACCTCAGCCTAATGAGTCCTGTTTATTTTCCTCTGGTAGGACTGCAGGCTCCCTTGGCAGCTCTGGGCCACCTTCTGGGGAGCCCTCGGTGGCAGAGGACCAGTGGGGCTGTTGGGGCAGCTGATGGCAGCAGCAGTGGGGTGAGGGCCTGCCCCACACATCAGCCCCTCAGGAGATGGATGATGTTACAGGGCTGTGGAACTGCCTCATCCCAGGAGCTGCTGCAGCAGTTAATGGCCCAGCGGTGTCACAGGGCTGGGTGTGCTCATTCCCCACAAAGGTAAGGGTGGAGAAGGTGAGGGCTGTGCTTTTCACAACAGGATTTATCCAGTCTGGGGCCAGACTCTTTTCAGTGGTGCCCAGTGACAGGACAAGGGGCAATGGGCACAAACTGGAGCACAGGAAATTTCATCTAAACATGAGGAAAAGCTTTACTTTGGGGGTGGCAGAGCACTGGACCAGGCTGCCCAGAGAGGGTGTGGGGTCTCCTTCTCTGGAGACATTGAAAACCCACCTGGATACGTTACTGTCCAACCTGCCCTGGGTGAACCTGCTTTGGCAGGGGGGTTGATGATCTCCAAAGATCCCTTCCAAGCCCTACCATTCTGTGATTCAGTGATTGCCTGGGTCCTGGGCACAGAAGGCCTGACCCTGACAAGGCAGAAAAGCTTTGCAAGACATTGAAATGTGTGGGGAAAGAGCCCGGGAGCTGGCTCTGTCAGTGACCTGGTGGGGTGAGAGGGTGTTTGGGTGGCGTGTCACAAGCTCACGTGCTGTGGACCAGCCCTGCACCGGAAATAATCACCTGTGGATCTGCAGTAACAGAAACAGCAGCTCAGTGGAAGGGTTTTATTTGTTTTCTCTGTCAAAAGCAGTGATACATGCAGTTGGCACAAGACTTGCTAGGCATTAGTGTCATAAATACTCACACAGAGAGAAATTAAAATGTCAGCAGGGCAGTGAGGACAAGCATCCCTTAAATCCCAGCGTTAACCCCAGAAGGAAGGGAAAGATGCGGAGGAGGCAGAGCGGGCTGGCACCTCCCTCACCCAGCTCTCAAGCTCACGTGCTGTGGACCAGCCCTGCACCGGAAATAATCACCTGTGGATCTGCAGTAACAGAAACAGCAGCTCAGTGGAAGGGTTTTATTTGTTTTCTCTGTCAAAAGCAGTGATACATGCAGTTGGCACAAGACTTGCTAGGCATTAGTGTCATAAATACTCACACAGAGAGAAATTAAAATGTCAGCAGGGCAGTGAGGACAAGCATCCCTTAAATCCCAGCGTTAACCCCAGAAGGAAGGGAAAGATGCGGAGGAGGCAGAGCGGGCTGGCACCTCCCTCACCCAGCTCTCTCCATCAGCTCTAATAAATGCTGGAGCCTTCTTCACTTCTGTTCTTGCTGTGTGGTTAGTTCCAAAACGAAGATGAGCAGCAGTTCAGTTCCATAGCGCTAATGAGTTTCAACAGGAGAAAAAATATTTGAGGTAAGAGATGTGAGAATGAGAAGCTCAAATCTGCTCACCTTTGGATCCTCGAGCTTATTTACACTCACGTCGGTGCTGAGCAGAAGTTGCCTCCTGATTTAATCTGCTCGAGGGTGGTTTAGAAATCACTTGTGAGCATTTTTGCAATTGCAGCTTTCCAATGGTATTCCCCATCTTTGCTGCAGTTGAACAAACAGCCCGGTCCCTCTGCTCTCCTCTGTGCCAAAAAGATTTTTTTCCTACTAGTAGTAATAATAATGATGCTAGTGTTGCTTTGCAGTTTTTTCACCTACTTCTCCTGGCTGGCTTGGAGGGTGCTGTACCCAAGGTGTGGGGTTCTCCTGACCACGGCAGACAGTTTCTCTGGATGGAGGTATCTCCGTGCAGCAGCGAGGGATGACCCTGGCCATGTGCTCACCACGCCGTGCCGGGATCTCACAGCAGTCCAGGAATTATTCTTTTCCTACAGACATCCCATGCAGCACCAACAGCGACTGGGTGGGTTTGTGTATGTGATGTGCTGGATGGTTGTAACATGCACGTGTGGTATTCGGTGTGACAGCAGCAGGGGAAGCATGGTCAGCAGCATTAACATGGTCAGGTAGGTAAGAACACAGAAGCACAGATATGAGGGGAAGCCCAGAAATGATTATTTTACATCCTTGTCCTGTGAAGGCCAGCCCAGCATCCCCAGGCTGCCCCCCAGCCAAAGCCACTCTCCTTGTGGTGCCGCTGAACCTGCAGAGCTCCTGTGAGATCCTGGGGCTCCTGCACCCCAACAGCAAACCCTGTGGGTGCCCGCGTTGTGCAGCCTGGTTGGTGTGGGGGCAACAGGGCAGACACCAGCATGATATCTGGGGTTTTTAGAGCTGGCACAGCAGGTTGTGACAGCTCCAGGACAGCCACAGCACTGGCTCCTGTCTCTCCTCCTGCCAAGGGTAAATCCCGGAGCAAAGGGAACAGAGTTGTGCCGGGGGTAAGCAAGAGGAAAATCCCTGCTCATAAGAGTTTTCATCTGGGGTTTTTAGAGCTGGCACAGCAGGTTGTGACAGCTCCAGGACAGCCACAGCACTGGCTCCTGTCTCTCCTCCTGCCAAGGGTAAATCCCGGAGCAAAGGGAACAGAGTTGTGCCAGGGGTAAGCAAGAGGAAAATCCCTACTCATGAGAGTTCTAATATTCTCCATTTTGCCCTCTAGCAAATCCTCATAAAAGACTTCTTACGTTTTTTTTAAAGCTATTTCTTTATGGTTCTGCACTAACAGGTGGCCAGGTGGCACCCTGGTCTTGACGGAATGATCTACAGTGGGTCTCCTGGTAAATGTATATGTCAGAGAGAGCTCATTTAGTCCTGTCCACACATCGGTCAAACTGTTCCTTGCAGAATAACTGTACCCAGGAGTGAGAAACATCTGGCTGTTCAGCATTTGCCAGAAAACACCAGTAGTTTGACGTTCCCGCAGATTTCTTCTCCTCCAGAACAGATGGGGTTTATGTTCTCCAGCTCTTCGTGCTCAGGGCAGTTCTGGGCAATAGGTGGAAGGAGATGCTTTATGAACTGTTGCCTTTCCAGAATGGGAATTACTTGCCATTTCTGTAGTGGATGAGACTCTGAATCGTCCCTTTGCCCACTGAAGAGGGATATGATGGGTCACAAAACTGCCTGACTTGCATGCACATTTCAAGCCATGTTTTCTGTGTAGGGACTCCAGGGAGAGCTTCTAGAGCACAGGGTGGTTATTTCTTGTGAATAAAATTATTCTGAGCAGCTATTTCTTCACACTTCAGCAATGGCTGGGAGCAAACAAGCTTTTAGCTTCGCTTCTTTCCAGAGGCATCTGTGCTCTGAAATCCAGTTATGAATCATGGCTTTTTTAGCTCCCTGGAAGGACTCAGGGTATCTCTGCTTAGTGGGGACACCACCCGCTAGGTTTTGGTCACTTTGAGAAGTTTCTCTCCCTTCTTTTTCATCGGTGCCTTCTGTACTGAACAAACAACTCTGCTTTCTTACAGAACAGCGCAGGACCGGGTTTCCCAGCAGCTTCCCTCTGGCTGAGCACAGCGATGGCTCTTCACTGGTAACGAACATGGAGCCGGTTTCTTTCTGACTCTGGTTACTCCCGAAAACTGCTCCCTCAGCTCTTCTGAGATACCTCAGCTCTGAGCAGACCCCTTCTTTCTGCACTGGTCTTGGGGAGGGAAGCCTTGGAAAACTGAGCACTCGTTGCAAATTGGGGTTTCCTGTGGCTTTTCCTTTCATGGTTGGGGGATGAACTTCACTGTCTGGGGAGGAGGAGTTGCACTGTGAGTAACCAGTGCTGGAGCTTTTACCGTACAAGGAAGCCTTGGAGGAACAGAGCTTTCCTGCCTGGGTGTAAATCTGTGCCAGGGGGTCTTCTCTGGACCAGAAGTCACCTTCTGCAGGTGTGACTTTTCCCAGCGGCACCACATTTGAGATGAAGTCGGACAATTTACATTTTGATGTTTCCTGCTGTGATGGGGACCATGACTTGTCGTCAAGGGTCTTCAGGGTTTTTCTGTCCTGAACCTTACGGATGCTTTCAGGAAAGCCCGGGAAGGTGGGTCTGGCGAGGTGGCAGATGGATTGAACGTAATCATCGCTGGAGTATGAGTCTGGGCTGGCAGCAGTGCTTCCGATGCGCTTCGGGTTGCTGGTTGAATCTTCCATTGCTTCCTCGTGGGTTTCACGTATGGTTGGGAGAGGCTTTGAAAGACTCAGTCTTATCCGGGGTGCCATGGCTGCAAAGAACAGACCAGACATGATCAGCATGTGAAAGCCAGGTAAAGAAATTCTGGGCTTGTTTCTGTAAAGACCATGCTACCTGAGCCACCTCTTGTTTTCTTCTAGCAAACAGAAGACTCCAAAACAAGACTCCAAACTTTTAAAAGTTTGCTGACAGTACTTTTATACCCGTGGCTTCATAAAGAGCCCATATACACAAAAGAAGCCAATTGATTAATGCAGTAGAAAATAGAAGGTTCATTAAAGACATCAGCAATGGTGCTCCCTTCTGAAGCCATGCGTGGGGCCAGCAGCTGGAGCAGCGTGGTGCAGGGACACTAGCTCGGCTCAGTGTCTGGGCTGTAGCAACAAAGGACAAACTACTCTCCTTATTTAATACTTCTCAGCTGGTCTGTTCACTCTAACAGGGCTCTGACTTCAGGTGGTGTCTGACCAGGCAAGAGCTGATCTCAAGAGGAGAGGAGCTGACCCACCCCATGGGGAGCATCACAGAGAGTGACATTACAGCTCATCTCTTCTGGAAGCCGCAGGTGACAATGTACAAACACCTTCATTTTCATCTCTGCCAGTGGTTTATAAATGTAGTTATGGAGTGGCAGATCCTTCCCTAAATGCTTATGTAGAGTCAAAGGGATTTAATTAACGTCCTTTATATTCCAGGAGCTATCCTCAACTCTTTTTAGGATGGATTGCCACCAAACTGCTCCAACTAGTCAGGTAAGCCTTTTTTACAAAAATTTCTTGTTGCAAACACTGTGAACTGTACTGATTTTTTCAATTTTTTTTTTTTTTTTTTCTCAAAATACTCTCCCCTGTGCTTTGCTTATCTCCCCTTCTGGCAGAAATGACCACATAGCCTGGATCCTAATTTTTTTTTTTTAAACTATCCCCTTCCGATGGATTTTTTTATGTGAACAATGCGCCGACACAATATAGCTTTGTTGTGTGATTAAACACAAAAGTGCTTTGCTAGCTATTTTAATGCCTTGCTTGTCATTGCTGGAAATAAATCTGGCTTTGTTGAACCTCCCTGCGAGGCTGCAGATCACATACAGAGCTCAGAAGTGAGCAGCCCAGGGCAGAGCTCGCAGGGTGTCCATCCCTCCCCCGGCAGCTGCTGGCTTTTACTGGTTTCCATCTCAGGTGCTATTGGCAAAGTCAGCCAAGCTGGGATTTGCTGGGCTGAGAGCAGGACATGATGCTTGTTTTAAACCGTATGGCCTTTTTATTTCTCTTTCTTTATCCTGCCTGCTCCTTTCTTCATTAGGAAGCCCTTCATTAGGGCTTGCTCCTCTGCTTTTCCCCCCACCCTGTGCCCAGGCTCAGCCCCTGGGCCTGCTCTGACCCCGCCATCGAGGGGGCAGCCGGATGCTTCAGATAATGTCATGTTGACTTAACGATAGCGCTAATCGTTAACCGAGTCCTGTTAACGTGCCCTTCCTCCGGAAGGAAATTAAATTACCTATTTACAGTAAAACTCTTCCGATGGGATGGACTGGTTCCAGCCCGGATGCCATCCCCTTCTCCCCGAGCACCGCGCCGTGCCGAGGTCACCTTCCCACCCACCGTCCTCCCCTCCCGGCCACGCCTGGAGCATCCTGGATCCATCCTGCATCCTTCCCAGCAATATTTGGGATGCAGCCCACCTCCAGACCCCAGCTTTTGCCATGCCCCCCCCCTTACCTGCGCTGCTGCCGGGTGCGGAGGCGCGAGCGGCTCTGAGCTCCCACGTCTCTTCCCTCCCTGTTTCGAGGACAGAATATGTGCTGTCTAAAACTAACCCGAGCATCGGTCTCCCTGCCTCCAGTCAGCTGATTCGGCTGCCTGTTTTGTTGCTGTTGCTAAATATAGCCCGCTGGCTGCCTGCCCTGCCGAGAGCCCGCAGCTGGCAAACGCCGCGCGGCATCGGGGCGGCAAACGGGCAGGGGGGAGCAGGGCCAGCCTGTCCCCCGTGGGGTGGTCCCCCCCCCAAATCCCTGCTGCCCCCCTGCCTTATTAGATTTCCCCTGTATGAAAGGGGAATGCGGTGCCGTGGCCATGCTGCTGCAGGAGGGGCTGAAGATGCTCTGAGCTGTGTGTATGAAAAAAAGGAGCTGTAGCACCAGCATATTTCATTGCTGAACGATGAATCTTTACATTTTGAGCTGCTTTTGCTCCTTCTTTGCCTTATTCCATGAGCAAATTCATGCTGTTTTGCCCAAGGGAGGGGTTGGGGGGGGGGGGGTGCAGCATCGTTATCACTGCTCCTGCTGTGGTGCGGCGC
>NW_015090893.1:13553989-13634113 GCF_001431845.1 Calidris pugnax | reverse complement strand
GGGGGGGGGGGGGGGGGGGGGGGCTTGCAGCATCGTTATCACTGCTCCTGGTGTTGTGCCGAGCCTGCACCCACTGCAGAGATGTGGTGGCAGCAGCATCATCCCTGTGTCCCCCCTCACAGGGGTCTGCTCCCCTGTCCCCCCTCTCCCTGCTGCCCCCAACATCACCCCGTGGTGTTTGGCTGAGCTGGTGCCCACCCAGCCCAACCACACGGGTGTGTTATGGCTTTGCCAGGGGCAGCGGGGGATCTCTGGGCAGCAGGGATTTTGTCTTTGCTTTCTGGCTTTATTAAGGTGCTGCAAACTGATTGCAATCCCCGGGTAACGCCAGCATCCTTCCCGTAGCCTCTCTTGCAGCATCATGTTGGGTGGGGAGGTGAATCATTATTTTTGCAGCAGAATCTTTCTTCTGCTTTGATTTCCCAGTGCTGGTCTCAAGGGACCCTCGATAGGTTCATTAGGGGGGAATAACCACCCTGCACAGCATCCCTCTGTGACCACCGACAAGAGCGGGACTGTGTTTCTGACCCTCACTGCTCCTCATCCTGTCTGTCCGGAGCTGCTTGGAGGGATGGAGAGAAAGGCAAAATCCTAGATTTTAAATCATTGCTTTTGTTTTAATGCAAATATTCTCCAGGCTGGAATTGGCTTTGGCTGCTGATTTGGTCCCCCAAGCCCACGCTCATCATCCAAGTTCTTTATCTCCAGTGGAAAGAAATAAGCTGCTCAAAAGGCTTGTGCATCCCTTCAGGATATGGTTGAAAGCAGAGATTAATTGCTTTCTGGACAAATCCATTTCTTGATTTTTAAATAGGAAAGGTGTGCAAGCTTAAGCTGTTTGTCTGGACTTCTAATGCCAAACAGCTGAACTTGGCTGAAATGACCCTCAACCTTCACACATTAAATTTGCTAACAGCAACGATCAGCTGGGATCATGCAGTATTTTTACAATTTACAATTTACAGCTTAGATTTCTCCTTCTTGCTTCCAGGCACCATAATTACCATCAAATGGAAAATAAAACCTCAAACCCCCGCTACTCCAAGCGGCTGCCGTATAAAGCTTGGGAAGCCATTTCATGAGGAAAATCACTGATCTGGCAAAAAAAAATTCCACATGTGAAGATGTGCGTGAGTATGTTCTCTTTATAAAACTCTTTGAGATCATTCCCTTCCCCTGGAAACTCCCTGCTCCCAGCTGGAGTCATCTCCTCAAAGGCCGTGGGTTCTCCTCAAAGAACCAGGGCCATGCAAGGTGCCAGGGGAATTTCAGGCTTGGGTTAGGTTCTCAGATGTCTAACCTCTCCTACAGCTTTTCCATATCATCATCCCTCTGCGTGGTTTTGGGGGTGTCGCAGCAGCCTCCCCTGGGAAGATGGGGCTGCCGAGACCTCACACCCATCCAAGAACCTCTGAAGTGATCAAGGTCCTCGCAGAATGTGGTTAGGTAAGATGTTTCTTTATTAAACTACACTAAAAATCTGGGTTTGCCATAAAAAAAAAACCCTTCTATCTATTGAAATTAATTTCTTCTAGAAATCTGGTGTTACTCTTGGAAAATCACACTTATTTGAATCACTGTTAATGGAATTAGCCAGTAATTAACAGTATAAATTATTTGGCTTTTATCATCTTTTTTACATTATTGATGATATGAAGATTAAAATATAAATTTAAAAATACCAGATACCGCTTAGAAGTAGCTATCATTAACCAAATATAAATTACACCAATACCTCTTTTTTTTCTTTATCTCGACCACAGCCGTTCAGTTCATCAAGTGTTTGCTCAAAAAATGGTAATTAAAAAAAAAGAAGAGGCACCTTTGAACGCTTGTTTGTCTCTTCGCAAAACTGCCGTAGGTTTCTTGCCAGCACTTCTGAGGATGGCTCTGGTTGAACCATCCCTGTCTCCTGTACTTATACTGCCCCGAGAGAGCGGGTGAATCAGCATTTCTGAGAGCGTGAAAACCGTGACCGGATGAGATTAACAGCAAAAGAAAACAGCAGCAGCAGCAGTGCCTGAGCTGCCAAGGAAAACATGAGTTACTAGTTCTTCAAGGCTTGGTTGAGTGTCTGAGATCTAACCGCTGTACAGTTATTTTTTTGTTTGGTTTTCTCTTCGTTAGTTTGTTGTTTTGTTGGGTTTTTTTTTTGGATGCTTCCAGTTTTGGGGGAAGCCTCGTATCCAAACAGCTGAGGGGAGTTGCACAAGTGTAACAGGCAGTTCTCCTTTGGGCATTTTTGGAGCTTGTTGATGCTGGGATAAACAAACCAATTAATCTTTGGGAGCCCTAAATAGATACCAAAGTCAATTCCCATCTTGAGTTTTCTCAGGAAAAATACTCTTAATGCCAAACGGGGGCTCTGGGGCGGCAGCAGCCAAAATCCAGCATCCACCCGGTGGGGCACGACCGCTGCCAAGGCTGCTTCATATATAATGTTTGCTTTGGAATATTGCAAGGAATATTTATTTGGGGGTGGCAGGGGAGGGAATCACCTTAGGCTTTCCAAAGTAATGAATCTGTACAGGAAAGTTAAAGGAGTAAAATCCCCTCCAAGTCCTGGTTTCCAAACTGGTACCCCTGTGGGAGCTGGGCAGCCCTGTTGGCATCACTGCCTGGACCGGGGTCAGAGCTGGTGGCACCTGTGTGACAGCTCAGAGATGCCACATCGCTGCTCTGCTTGTGCCTGCGGTGACACAGCTGAGCCCTGGGCTGTGGGCAGCAAAATCCCAAACAGGAGGTCCCTTCCCTTCCCTTTCTGATTACGAGATCTCCAAAGGGACATTTAGGGTGCCAATTTCAAGTGTTCTCAGTAACCAGTAGAACTGTAAATTCACTTTTTTTTAAAACTTTTTTTTCTTTTCTTTTTATGAAGCAGTTTTTAGCCTGGTTGGAAGTTCTCCGCCTCTGCTCCTCTCTGCCCAACCCTCCTCCTGGAGCAGCCTCAGCACCCAAAGCCACGGCCACCAGCCTGCGCACGCTGTCCTGCCACCCTCCTGCCTGCAGAAACAAGGCTTTTTTGGTAAACTAGCAAATACTGGGATTGGAAAATGCTGCCCCATTGCTCCCATGCTGCGAGACAGTACCTAAGCCCATGTCAGAGTGTGCCAGGGAGGGAGCTGCGTTAGTGCCGGCCTTTGCCGTGGCGTTGGCTCTTGCCGGGGGTGTGGGATGGGGTTAAATGACCCTCAGCATCTCCATGCCTCAGTGCAGCGAGCTGCTTCTCTCCTGCCTGTTTGTCATTAAAAGTTCAGGAAAGGAAAACAGTTTGACCCACTTTCTGCCAGATTCCAGATGATTCGTGTCCTCTAATTACATCCCCCAGCCCGTTAACCACCCGTGCATTGCAGCGAGCAGCCGCCACGGTACGCGGGGAAGATATTCCCGTGAAACATTAATGAGCTGTTTTCGTATTAACTAGAGGGAGCTGGGTTAGAGACGTCGCACCCACAGCTGTTGCCTTGACTGCAGCTCACATGGTAACTGGTTTTTTTGCAAACCAGGACCCGGTTGCTGTGCAGACTGAAAACCCCAGTTTAGCACAAGGCTCGCTTGTGGGAGCTGAACTCTCCATCCAGCTGGGAGCACTGGTGGAGTCCTCCAGAGAGGCTCGGAGTGATTTAGGCACTCTGTTTCCTTGGGATTTCAATTAAGCTGTGAAAAGTAGCTCCTTGGCTGGGAGAGTTTAGGCCTTGCTGGTGTCATGGATCTGCTGGCCTGGCTCTCATCGATGGCTGCCCGTGGCCAGCAGAGCTCGGTGCCCATGGGGGGGGGGCTTTGTTTTTAAAGTACTTTGGAGTCCCAGAAAGTGCTTGGTGGCTTCTCGCTGGGGACTTCCCCTGGGAATCCAGCCCAGGAAATGTATTTGAAATAATAGAAATATTTTTATATTTATACTGTTACTGTTCTGCCCAAGGTTACAATGCACCTTTGTATGCCTGTGTTTTTCCATACATCACTTTAGGTTATAGAACTGCCCATCCGGGATCCAACCAAACACCTGACCCCCCCGAAAAGGGCCTGAAGGCTGATGCAGATTCGTCCCCTGTGGATGCCCCACGGAGGGGCTGGGAAGCCAAGCTCTGGCCATTGTGGCAGGGCTCGGTGAGGACACTGTGCTGCCATCACCTGAGAGTCTTCTCCTGCCTGGGGTCCCATGAAAACCCCCGTCCCACCAGCAGCCGGGGGGGCCGAGTTGCTCTCAGAGCAACTGGCTGGGGGTGCCAGCAATGGCCAGAAAATCTGGGGAATCTGTGCCAAGGGGAGCAGTGAGCCGTGCAAAGGCTGTGAAATATTACAAGCAACGAGCTGTTTGCTCCAGTCAGGCCTTGCAGAAGAATTGCACCTCACTTAGTAGCACCTTTCCAATTCCCCTCAGGAAAGGGGCCCAAACACACCGAGTTACTGATCCATCACTCCTCCTGCTGAAAATAAACCCTGAGGGACCAGGCCCAGAGTCCAACCACGCTGTGCAGAGGAGTGGGTGTCTGCTCAGCTCCTGGGAAACCCACGTTTGCTTCCCTTTCTCTGAAGACCTCAACTGCACACAAATCCAGCTTTCATTCCTCAGGCCCCGGGAGCTCCATCCTTTACATACAGAGATCTATTTTTGTTTGGAAGCTGTCCAGGTCAGTCCCAGAGATCCCCCTGCCCCTGGCACAGGCTCACAAAGGACCCCAACAACTCAAATATACTTGCCATAAATGACTTCTGTGGCACAAGAGATTCTCTGATCGTGAAAAAAACAACTCAAATATACTTGCCATAAATGACTTCTGTGGCACAAGGGATTCTTTGATCACAAAAAAACCCCCACCACCCTGTAGGAACATCCCAGTCACTTGCAAATGGAAAACGGACTCCGTTTTGCTAAACAAGTGATTTACTACAAACTGATCAGCATTTGGCTGCTAATCCAAGCTGCGGCTCACCCAAGGCAGGTTCATCTGCCCATAGCTGATGCATTTCTTTTATTAAAGAGCTTTGCCTGATTAAAAAAAAATTGCAAGATCAGTTGATGATAACCATCAATGGAAAATGTTACTGTCCTCTAAACTTTCTGTTATCAGCTGGGGCTGGGCTGTGTTGAGATGGCCTAAGCACTCCCATAAAATAACTTAATTCTTGAACTGTTTTCTGTGGTTGGGGTGGTGGGGCTGATCACGGCTCTGTTCCTCCACTGCTTATGTCTGTGTTTCTCTCCTGCAGGCTTGTTCTTCAGACCTGGCTGCCTGTAATGCAGGGACAGCAGTACAACAGCATCTTCCAGTACATCCCCGCCGTGCTGGGGACTGAGCTGAGCAGCTTTTACTCCATCTGGCCCTTCCTACCACCCCGGGATGCAGAGAGCCCTGATCACCAGATCGAGGGATTTTTTTCACCCTGGTACCTAAGTCCAGCGGCTGTTTCATAACTGTACTCCTTGTACCCTGCCACCATCTAGTGGTAACTCAACTAGAAACTCTGCGTCCGGAGAGGAGAAGGAGCCTGAGCAAGTCCTCCATCACCAGCCTGATGGGAACCCAAGCTCTGCTCAGGGTGAGAGGGGAGCAAACTCCAATTTAATCATGTAAAGCTGGTCACCAGCCTGATGGGAACCCAAGCTCTGCTCGGGCTGACAGGGGTGCAAACTCCAATTTCATTGTGTAAAGCTGGTGAGAGCACTCCGCTGATTTCACTGAATTTTTAGAGTTGGAAGGGACCATAGAGATCATCTAGTCCAACTTCTCCTGATGAAGCATAAAACCCCGCAGATGACCTATGATGAGGTTTCTCCCACATGTGTCAGCCTGCTCTGCTTCTGGCTGTAATGAGTTTTTCAGAAGTATGCTGCACTTGATGTGGTGCCGTGGCTCTGTCGCTTCCGTCCCAGCTCGCCTTTGGAAATCTGCGGGTGAGGGAGGGATGGTGGAAGGGTAGTGGGGGGAGAGAGACCACAGGAGAGCAATGCACACACAGCCAGATGCACGCACATGCAGCTCCCATGTGGTTTCCAGGCATCCAGTCCCCGGGAGGGCTCTGAACAATTTTTTTGACCCCTGTGAGCAACTGATGCTGAGCCATCATCCCCCCCAGGTGGGTGGCTGGAAATCACACTGTGCCCCCCATGCTGTGTGAGGGGGCAGTCAGATTGGCACCGCACTTTGGAGGAGCTACCTTCTGCCTGGTGTAATTGTGAATAACCTGAGTAACTACTTTCCTGGCCTGGAATTGCTCCTTGAACTGCTTTTATTATTTATTTTTTTTTTTCAGACAGTGCTCAGTGGAGACAACCACGAGATTTCCCCGACTGTTTGCTCATTTCTGCACCAGAAGCTGTAAGTCCCTCTCCCAAACCGTGAGTATTTGCCCAGAAAGGCCCTGACTTACCAGCACAGGCTCTTTGCTCTGCCCAAGCTACTTCTCACTGGTGTTAGTGGGATTGCAACCAGATTTTTGGGGGGGGGTCTGCTGGGAAACTCCATCCCTAGCCCACTCCTCCTGTCTCTGCTGAACCAGCTGTGCCCCGGGTACCCCTGCAGTGCCTGTGACTGCAAGGGATCCCCTGGCACAGGAGGGAGCAGAGTGTATGCACACCCCATACCTTAACTCATACCATATGCATGGGTTTGGCATTTATCTTGGGTCTTCCTGCCCACGTATCACACGTGGTGGGTCTGCTTTTGTGCAGATCCACGGAGCCAGGCATGGTGCCATGTTCAGGAACAGGCAAAACACCAGTGTCTGGTGTTTGTGGATGCCACCGGAGTAGGAACCTGTGTGGACATCATCTGTGTGAATGAGATAGAGCAGTCCCCTTGCAACTTCTGTCTTTTAGGATGTTTCCTTTCCTTCCACCGCCAGAGAGCTTCTGTTGTATTGCTCACACTGCACTGAGCTGGTGTTTGACATGTTTTACCCCACCGTGAGTGTTTCTCGCGTCTGGGTATGGATGTGAGACCCTTTTCCGTGGTGACTCTAAAAATCTCTACATTTGGGGGTTGGGAAGACAAAAGCCAATTAAATATAACCCTTGTCACAGCTGTAAATTAGATACTATACGAATTGTCACAGTAAATGAAATCCAGGTTTTGGCTGCTCTGCTGTTTTATCAAGGCATTTAAGTAAGTAAATGTCTTTTCCATATTGAAAATGCTGAGGTGGTTCGTTAACCGATTAAAAGAACATGTTGGACTTGAATGCGCTGCGTGGTGCTAACTGAATAATCAAGGTAAGCGGGGATCTTTCCAATTCTCAAGCAACAAAATTCAATTAGATGGGAGAGATTCAATTATGCTTTAAAGGGAACCTGGCCACGAGTGTGTAGGATATGGCAGGAAAACGTATGCAAAATAATTTCATGGAAAAGAGCAATTACTTTATCAATAGGACATGCAAAATGAAATTTGCTCATCAGTCCTGAATAGAAGCCCAAAAAACTGAGCCTTTTAAGGAGATGATACGTGGGTCAGAATGGGTTTCAGCCAAAGATAAAGGCTGAGAGCATCAAGCAGGTTTGAGTGAGTTTGATTGATTTCTGTGCAGTTATCAACTGAGGCTTTGGTCCAGTGACTTCATATTTGGCCTTGGATAACGGCTGTTGTAACAAAGATGTAGGACTTTGGCAGCAAGGGTATCCCAATCCCTCTTCGTTAAGATAAAGTTTTTAGAAATTGAATTGGTTTTGAGTCTGAAGATGCTGGTTCTTCCTCTCCCAGCATCTCTGCATAACGTTACTTCAATGAAAAAAGCACAGGGAAAAGTCAAACACTTTGCAAAAGAACACAGACATTTGAATTTAATAAATTATAAAATTAAAGATTCTAATTTGTATATACATTTTTAATATACAAGAAACGGCTATTTATTGCAATTTCTGTTAAGGCATATGTAAGTGATTGGAAGTTGCATATAGATATTCAGATGAACATAGCTAATACTGTGCATTGTAGGTGAGTAAATAAGACATTAAATGCATTACGTAATAAAATAAAACATAAAACCCTTTGAGTACTGGTAAAGCACCATTTCTAGAATTCTCAAAATATCGGAAAGCATTCTATGGAGATGTTGTGAGACTCTAAATATTGAATGGATATATGAATATAAAAAGTGATGCATTCATAATAGATTACAGAAATTTTTAAAGGAATGTGGGTGAAAAAAATGGCAGCAGATTGGAGCCAAAGGAACCAGAATTGGTTTGGGATGTTTGTGTTTGGTTTTTTTTTTCCTGAGGGGCTGTTACTTGGATTTTAAGTTTAGACAACCAGAAAAATGACCATTTAGAAAGCTGTGTACTTGCATGGTTAGATTCCAAACCTCATTGCTTAATGGGAGCACATTGCTTTAGCTCTCAGAGTGCTGAGACAGGCTCTGCAGGAATATGTTTACTTATAAATCTGCTTTAGTTTCTGAGGATTAGGTTACGTTAAACTACCACTCTCTGCTCATTGTATCTCAAAATGCAGTACCTGGGCAACAGCAAAATGGTTACAGAAGACACACTACGATGACGCTCTTGCCCAATTACAGTATTGTCGAAAAGAGGAAAGAGTTCAACCAATCAAAAAATGACCAAAATTTCCACTGCATGACAAGGAATGAAGATCAGCTGAGAGCAAAACCCCACCTATTGCCTTGGGCTGCTGCTTCTTTATCAGCAGAACTTTGCTCTGTGGTTTCCAGTAGAAGTGAGGTACGTGTTCTTAGGAAACCACCATCATGGGGAACTGCTGAAAAAAAGAACCCCTTCTGAAAAACTGATGCCAGCTTGAAAAGAAGGCATCTTTCCTGGTCTGAAGAAACTTTTTCTTTCTCCTCTCATGCAGCAAGGCTGCAAAGAGAAGGCAGCTGGTGGCTCTGCTCCGTAAGGAGATGGACCAGACTGTATCCATCAGTGCCTCACTGTCTTGAGCAATCTAGACTGAAGCTGAATCATTTCAGTATTCCCCAAACAACAGCTGGAGAAATCGTAGAATTAAAACCAGCGAGAAATAAATTAAACTAAATCTCCCAAAAGGTGAGACTGAGAAGGGAGCAAGCCCTTCCTAAATGCAGATGCCACTTGGCATCGCACTGGGTCCCGAATGAACACCAGACCTAGGGTAGCACCACACCAGCCTTCTGGAAGGCTGCTCCTGCTCCAAGGTGCAGCAGAAGTTTCCACCTTATCTGGAAAAATGCTTTTGGTTTGTTTGATTGCAAACTGACTTAAACTGGAGAAAGAACAAAGCACTCGAGTTTCTGAACTCCGAACTGGCTTTCCAAGTTTCCAAGCCAGGGTGTCCATGCTCTGTGTGAGTGAGCAAACCCCTGTGACTGACCTTGCCCAGCCTGCAGCAGTCCTGGCCACTGGAAATGCTCCACACGGAACCACCCAGTCCTTTCCAAACGTTGGGTCTCTGCACTGGAACAGGCCTTTCCTTGGCCTGTTTACAGAAAGGTCACTTGAAGTCGCACCAAATAAATTCCTGCCCCGCTTGCTATTGGGACACAACTGAGAAGTCCTTTGGACAGAAGAGGCTATTTGTAAGACAGCATTTGAGCTGTGGGCATTTCTTCACATTCCCATGTTGACTAAGCCTGTTCCTGATGCTAATGAAGAACAGAAGCTATTAGGTGAGTTATCTCAGGATTCCGGAGGTCAGAGAAATGGGTCTCCACAAAGTCCCAGAGAGTCAGGCTGGTACCATACAGGCAGCAAGCTTTGACCTCTCGACCCGCATACCATCAAGCCCCAAACTCTCTTTATCCTGGGGTTTGTGAGGGTTTTTCCTAAGTTCACCATAGGCTTGGACGTGCTTCTAGGCTATGAAAAAGCCAGGGCTTGTGGTTTATTTTTTACTGCCCACAGAGATAAAAGCAGAATAATAACTTGAAGGGGAAAAGATGAGTTTTACACAAACCACATCTGGGTAAAGGAAGTGTGGAAGGCAAGAAATACTCACTCTGTCCACAGGCTGGGAGCCCAGCTACAGCTTGGCACAGCAACTGGGATGATGTTGATTTAGACATGTCTTCCTCGCTAATAAGTAGCATGGTGGGGTTTTTTTTCCCCTTCAGTGCTCACTACTACACTGCTCTGATTTGCACAGATGTGGCCTGACCCTGTGCTGTTACTAAAGCTTGTCCTGTCTTTTGGTGGCCACAAATGGCTCCTGGGGCCATTGCTGGGCTTGCCCAGGGCTCTGTAATGGCAGGCAGGCCCTGGAGTGGGGCTGGGGCAAACAAAGGCTACCATGTGGGCAACTAAAGACAAGCAACCTTCAACTGCTTGATGTCTCACAAATTAAAGCCTGGGGTGAGACTCCTGCCACTGCCCCCGCCAGCTGCTGCTCAGCGCTGCCAAGCTGCGGAGCTTTGGTTTTACTTTTCAAAAGCAGAACAGATTACTTCGTTGCTTGCGCTGGCTGCTGATTTCACATCTGCAGCCACGTCTGCTTGGCCCAGGAGATGTTTCCTAGCACTCTGGACCTTTACCAGGACTCTTATGCTTCCAAGTCTTCATGGTCTTCAGTGTAACTCCCACCCCTGTACCATCTGAGCTGGTCCTAAACGCTCCCTTAAGTGTATCACCTTCGTTCTCTGTAAAAAGGCATGTTTGATGCCATCACACCAGCCGAAAATATTTCTTCTCTGCTTTGGCGAGTATCTTCATAAAGTATTTTTCTTAAACCAGGTCTTGTCCTTCAAAGACTTCTGGCCACAGGCCAGAGCAGTTCAACATCTCAGTGCTCCTGCAGGCTCTCACCTCCTTTCCAGCAGGACCAGCTTGTTCTGAAGAGACTGGGCAGCTCATTCCACCGTGGTGGTGGAAGGCAGAAGGCAGGGTTGCAGGAAGCCACACGTGGTTCACCTTGCGACACTTCTGAAGCTCTTCGCCAGCAGCCAGGCCACAGAAGAGGTTACACATTGCTGGAAACTCAGCACATTTCCCACCATTAGGTGACTGTACACACAGGATTAACGACTGGCGCCGCTTCAAACGAAGACCAGCTCAGGCTGGAGAATGAGATCTTATTCTCAGACTGGAAAATCTGAATTAGGAGCCATCAGACCTACCTACTGGTAAAAGGAGGAGTTCAGGGAAGCCCTGCTCTCTGCAGGAGGTTTACCAGCAAAGAGGAAACAAATGGAAGAGTCCAAGCTGGGAGACAGAAGGAAAACTGCTCAGATGCCACCCGCAGCAGGAACCAGTGCGGGCCAATCTGTGGTGTTAGGGCCAAGCTGAACTCATCTTCTGATCGCCAACCAGGAACTCAAAATGAGCTATGAAAACCACGATGACCCTGAGGGGAAAGGAAGTACTCAAAGGGTTGTCAGGTGACACCTCCTAAGGTTTCTAGCAGACCTGGTACTGTGCGTACACGTGTATGTGTGTGGATGTACGTGTCTATATAAGGGCAATTGTTCACTTCTGCACCAATAAAGCTGTCCTAAGGAAAGGAAAATAATACAAAATTATTTCCTCTGAAATAACCTCATCCTATGGGAGGAAAAGAAAAAAAAAAGTTTTCTTGACAAAGCACCAAAGAAAAGACAACAAGAATCCAGTCATCTTTAACTTAAACAGTATGTGGGTAGAAAAAAAAACCAGACCAACAAAAAAAAGCACCAACCAACAAAGATCACTGAGGCTGTTGCATTGCAGGAACTTAATGACTATCAAAAATATGGATAATTGTAAACAGAAAGACTAGGATGTTGTCAAGTCCAAGTTGGCTGGATCTACCCTACTAAAAGTCTTGCAATTATTCCAAAGTTTTGGAGAATCCTTTGAAACTGTTTATGGAAATATGTAAACTACTGTTTGCCAGTTGTTGTTTTTTTTAATTTACACATAAATACATGGCTACAGAATTTTCTGTATATTTTTCTTATGCAGTCCCGGTTAAGAAAGCTCTGAAAGCACATGCCTGGCTGTGAGCACAGGAGCAGCTCTGCTAAAGTCAGCGAGACTCAGCCTGGCACGTCCTTAAGTACCTTCCTGAACCGGGGGCTGAGTTAGTGCCCGGGTTTATGCAACGCACAGAAACATCACAGCATCTGTGACCGCCTGCTTGTCGGTGTCAGAGGGATTTATTATGTCTTGGGACTGTTTTCCTCCATCCTAAGTGTAACTCCCATTACTATTCCCAAGCACAGAAGACTTTAAAGAGCCCATAAACAAGAAACCTGCTAACCTGGCCTAGGTATTACGGCTTGTTTGGATTCAGTGAAAGGCTGTAATGATATTGCACTAATACTCTACCGTACCCTGTAAACCTAGCCATTAAAGTCTTCAGATTAGCACTTATGAAACAATCTGTCATTTCCATTTATAGTAGGCTTTAGAATTTGGCATCTCTGCCATAGCACCACTTTGATTTTTCCCCATTTTTAGTCTCTACGACATGGGCAATATTATGATGTTGGTAACATCTCTATAAGAGAAAAATGTTGCTTGTGCCATATTTCCATTTTAGTTTATTTTCCTAAGAGTCTCTTTTTTCCTTTTCTCAGCAATCAGCTCCTGAATTCTTTGATTCCTTGTCCTTTCATAAGGTATCCTCCTCCGTGTAATGATGTTGTGCTGTGACACTTCGTTATCCAGCCCATCGATTTTATAGGGAACATCCACCGCATTGATTTCTGGGTGCTCCTCGGTTGCGTTGGAAGGAGGTGCACGTGTTTTGGAAACGGGAGGAGGGCTGGTGGCAGACTGTGTGGTGGACACTCCCGTGGGAGGGCTGAGGGTTGTCAGGAGCTCCTCCTCAATGACATTATTCTTATTTACGTTAGAATCAGTTACATTGCCATCCTCTGTTATGTTGCTGTACATATTACAGGACTTGCAACACAGCTTATTGTAACCAGGAATGGAGCAGTAACGGGAGAGAACCTCCATGCGACAAAACATTGACTTGTCTCCTTGACAATGATCTTCTGAAAGAGAAAAAGGGAACAGATAAATAAAGAGCATCTTCACATTAATCAGAAAAAGAAACACAGCTGAAGCTTTGGCAGTGGGCAGAGGGTTTGGTATTTAAAGTGAGATGGGAAACTGGGAAATGAGCCTTCTATAAGCAGAAGCAGGCTTAATATTAACTAAAACTCAACTCAGTCCAAGGGATGCAAAAGCTGATCTGAACTCTTTGTACCTGCCCCATCCACGCTGGGCCATAACACTGGCTTCACATTCTGCAAGTAGTACCACAAAGACCATGACGTCTGGTCCTGCCATGGCTTAGAGTTCAAAACACACCAGTAGTGCCTTCTTGTTGCTAAAGCTACATTAAGCCCCCCAAAAGTCATCAAAGTTTATATTGAGAAACCTCTTCTCCCTCCTCATTTCTTGTTGCTAAAGCTACATTAAGCCCCCCCAAAAGTCATCAAGGTTTATATTGAGAAACCTTTTCCCCCTCCTCACTCCTTTTAATGCTTTTCTGCAATCTAACAGTGACTAACCACGGTCAGGGGTAGTTTATATTTATCTGAACTGTCTCAAGCAGTCAAATCTGTGCTTTTCTGCAATCTAACAGTGACTAACCATGGTCAGGGGTAATTTATATTTATCTGAACTGTCTCAAGAAGTCAAGTCTGATTTCTATGTGTGCCATGTAACTCTCAGAATTAATCCATCTCCCATTGGAGTGGTTTTTTTCACCAGGTACCTCCACTCTGAAAACAGCAGCGTTGCCTGAGCACGTCCCTTGCTTGAGAGAAAAGCAGTGCATTTTGCAAAAGGCTTTTCTCCTCCTCCTGAAAGGGAGCTGATATTTTTCAGGACAACAAACTCCAGTGCGATGGAGCCAAGCCAGTCCACTGGTGACTGGGAGACCCAGTAACAAGTCCTGATTTTTGTGTCACTGACCAAAAAACTGTAATAAAAGAGACAGAACAATAACTGACATGATTTAAGCTGTCAATAGCTGTTAGGACAATCTGCGCTATGATACAGGTGTTATGGCAGATCCTGATCTTCCTGAAATACAGGTGGCAAAAGGTAGGTGAAGGGGTTAAAGGGAGCTGGTCAAACTGTTTTACTGTCTGAGAAACATTAACAGACGTCTCCTGAGAGATTACTCAAGCCCTTGTGGTTTCTGCTCAGAGGAGGTACAGGACAGCGGGTATTGGCAGCAGATGGATGGATGGATGGAGAAGGGCTAGCAAGCTTGGAGAGAGGGCTACCTGTCCTCTGTCCTACATACACACTCTACAACTCCCGTGCCTTGGGGCTGAAGCGATGGGGCCAGGAACAACTGGGAACTGCAGTGAAGGAAAAAATCCCAACACAGCCCATGCTGAAAGAAAGAGGAGTCAGAGGGCTTGCAGGAGAGGAGAGGGCGAGGAGAAAGGCTGCCCGACCAACACTTGGCATAATTGGTAACAAAATATTTTTCTCTGTGACCAGAGTGCTGAGCCACAGATGAAATCACTTCTGCCTCTCTCCCTGCTCTTACTACATTTCCACCTCCTCTTACAGTAAAGGATGAGTAACCCAATTACTCGCCTTTATTTAGCGCGTACCGGGTGGCAGACAGCGTCCCCCAGTCACCTCTTACTGGGGCTCATCCCACTGCCAACACTGACTTACCCTGTCAGCAACCTCACAGCAAAGGAGAGAACCAGAGCAGATTCAGAGATACCGAGTGAGCTCAGACAGCGTAGGTGTTGCTTCCCCACTCATCCTCAGTTAACAAAATAGGGCATTATAGGTGTTTAATTGGCAAACATATCAGTCTAAAGTAAACCAGCAACTGGTGCTGCTGCTATAAAATGCTAGTGGTGGCTGAGGAAGGTGGAAACACCTTCCATCCATTGTCTTTATGCCCCAATTGTTGCATTTGTTGCAGAAAAGTAAAATTCTGGTTCCTATTTTGAAACGTGTCAATTCGTTTTCGTATTTTTCAAATGCTAAATTCAGATGCTGCTGGAAAAAAAGAACAACTCCTGCCTTAGGAACCTAAGAATAGTGCCTTGGTTTTAAAGACGTTTTCAAACCAGTCTTAAAGAGCTGGAATTGTTCATATCTGCATGCACAACTCTACACAAAGGACTGCACGTGCCTATAGAGCCTTATATACTTCTTACATACCAGGTAGGGTCCCCTTTGAACATTTTGCCTGGTGTTGCATGACCTTAATGCAAGCTTCTCCAAACGGCTTGCAAAATAAAAGCCAAAAGACGTAGTTTAAACAAGGCAGATCTGTTCTTGGCTTTGTAAGAATCACTAAAAGCCCCTTTAGAAAAATGCCTTTTTTTTTTCCTATCAAAAATATGTAACATCAAGTTTAAAAACACATGAAAATAAAACTGCATTATGTAATATGTTTGGTGACATCTGATAAGTTATATAAATAAACTCTCTAACTTATGAATGTTAGAATGAAATTCTCATCCTCTAGCCAAGCCAAAATATCCAGATTTACTGAACTTTTATTTATTTTTACTTGCAGTATGCATGACAGACTGGAAGTATATCTTCAAAACATCAGTAAGAAAAAAATAAATCAGTTTCACAGTCACTTTGGTACACATTAGTCTCATAAAAAAATATTGAAAAGCAAACTGAATTGGCACATCTTTAATATTATGTTAAATACATACAAAACACTAATAAAATATCCCTGATAAACCAAAGTGCATATAGACATAGTGCACAATGCCCAGATACCTTATTGCACCATTCTCTATAGCCACCCATCTCTTGAAACATCACTAAACATTGTCTATTTAAAGGTAACAGTCATGAATATATTTATACAGTTAAACACCAATTATTTTACATAACAGTATTCAGTGCCAGATACGTGTCTTTGCTTTTTCACCTTGTCATGTAAATTGTTAACATGTTTCAGGAAATTATCATATTAACAGCAAAATTTAAATATGTGATCACATGATAATGACAAGTTTGAAGTGCTACACTGTTGAAGACCCAAAGATTCAAAAATGCCACTTTTCCAAAGAACATGATCAATGCAATAAGGTAGTAATTTGCTCCAAGACTGCAGCTTTAAAGTTGATACGCTTCTACTATTGGTACTGACTGTCACAAACAGGTTTATGACTTGTGAATTCCAAATCTCCAACACAAACACAGAAGGTGAAGCAAGAATTCCAGTTAAATTTCAGTAGGTTAGGTCACAATCCTGTCTTGATGAAGATATGGATATGCACTGTGCAAATTAACCTCGGATTAAATTTACTGCCTTCCAATAGTTATCATTCAAGTAAAAACACTCCATATGAAGATTAACTCAAGGTACCAGTGTACTGTTTATATTTAAAGCTGGATCTGGTAAATTAATGCCATTTACATTTCAACATTAAGGCATTTTTCTAAAATTCTTCTTCTAAGCGAAAAAAGCAATAAAAATTGAGGTAATTCTGTAGTAATTCACACTGTTATGTTTGCCAGTTGACACATCTATAGAGCATACACACACACGCACACATACAACCGTACCACTCAAGTCAGACATGCACATGGTGAAAAAAGACCAAAGATGTAATGAGTATAAACAGCTCCATGCTGAGCAGCTGGAGACATCGTTGTCGATGAAAACATCGTATTGCCTCCGCCAGGTTAAGAAAAACACCACCACGCAACCTTCACCGTGGACCACGCCTGTTCTGCTTCAGTTTTGTTTCTAAAGTGAACGTTCGCAAAACTGGCAGAAAATTGTGCAACGGGAAAAACAAATGCAGCTTTTCGCAAGGAAAAAATATGTCAAACCACCGCCAGGAGTTTGGCGAGAGCAGGCGGTGTCATAGCAGCATGGAAAGTACCAACAGAAATTGAGCTTCTGCTTCCCAGTGAGCCCTCCATGGGTTAGAAACATAAACGTGAGGGTCAGGAATAAAAAATGAGCAGCAAGGGTGAGGAAAGCAATGGCACCGCAAAGGAAAATGGAATGGAAAAATTCTTTCACTCATCAGACTACCCTGTCGGCGAACTGAGACTAGAGAGCTATGAGATTTAGGGCTTTTAGATAAAGGAGAACTTTAGCACTACAAGGTGTCATTATTGTGATGTGATCACATTCACAATAAGTTCTCAGTTTTGCTATCAAACTGAACATCATGAACCAGTAAGAGCCTTTTTTCACCATCACCAAGCAACAAGCAAACCGATCCCAGCTCCCTTTCGGAGGACTGCAACATACCGTGGAGATCCAACTTCACACATCCAACACTTCAAGACCTCCACCACCAGTGCTACGCAAGCTCCAGAGAAGAAAGACACCGAGCACCAAGTGCCTGGTGTGAAAAAAAGATTCAGCCCAAGATTTAAACTTGGCAAAGTCAAGGGAACTTTCCGCATAGAGAGAAGAAGAGAGCAAAAGGCAAAGTCCACATTCGATGTGGCATGCATTTAAGGGCAAAGGCAGAGTTATAAATGGGTCTTTTACTTGAAGATATTTTCTGGATGGGGTAGTCTGGATCAGGTCTTGACAGCCATTGTATCATGTAGGTTTTCTTCGAAGGGTCAGAAACATTTCCTTGAATAGAGGGGAAAAAAAGAAAAAAGATGTAACACAACATGTATTAGCAGCAAGTAGTTGCCCTGTCAGAAGGTGATAAACCAAGAGAGTGAGTGGGTTCTGATGGTGAAGGAGCTGGGGAAGGACTATGACCAGGCTGTGCAGTTTTGGGCAGAGGGTGCTGTTTAGCCAGTTTGCTACAACTCGTGCCTCAGACTTGAAAGCCAACACTGAAGACAGCCCAAAGGCCAATTTTCCAGCAGTGTTTCTCACAGCAGCATTAAGTATGACCTAAGATACATCCCGTCTAGTTTAGCTATAATGCCTCTAAAAAGGCTTTGTATTGGAGACCGTAATTAACAGCTTGGTTCTAATTAATTAGGAATCAAAAACTACCCTGAGAAATACATCTGGAATAAAAGAAAAATATGAATTACTTAGTACTAGAAATATGTAAAATGATCTCACAAGTATCATTTGTAAACAACTGAAAAGCTAACGAGGATAAAGGCATTAGTGTCCTGGATTAACTAGGGACAAATTTATTATAGCTTAAAAAAAATTAGTTGGATAACCCCCTGAAGATAACCTGTGCTTGACAGAATGGAAAAGAAGCCTGGGACTGTTGCTGGAGGTGGGGAATGCAAAGAGGCATCTTTAACATGATGCCATTGATTAGCCACAACCCACCAGCCTCCTGCCGAGCCCAGCATGTCTCAGAGGAGCAGGACTCCAGAGGAGTTGTCATCTGCTGGCTGGACCCAGCCATCAGCACTCTCCTGAGGTCTGCCCCAGCTTCTCATGCTGCCCTGGGGCAAGTGGTGCTCCCCACCACGAGAAAAGAACAACCGCATGTCCAAGAAGCCCATCAGCCACACAACAGCTCTACAGTTGGAAAGTCTGCTCAAAACCAGGGCTGTGGAGAACTGCCACCCCAGGCAGATGGAGCACACAAGTATGAATTCAATGAAGGCATTTAAAATAAAGGCACACAAGTATGAATTCAATGAAGGCATTTCAAATAAAGGCAATAATTATTTTTTTTCAGCAAGTAATATATGCTAGAGAAGACAAGCACTTACTTGGACATGGAGGTAGTCTGCAAATCCTAACAGTCTCTGGTTTATTGTCCTTACAAAGGCCAATAGCATTGTCCCTGGTCCGGCACAGGACTGGGCGATCCTGCGTCCCATTGCCACAGCTGACAGAGCACTGAAAGGAGATGCACCAGTAAGACCCCAGTCACCACTTGGAAACAATCGAGTAGAAATTATGTTTTAAATTTTAAACCACTGCCCTTGATTCAAGCTGACACAGTACATTATCTAAACATTTAGTACCTATGGTAACTAAGAAGGAGCACCACTGCTTTTGGGGGGTTGGACTAGATTTCCGGAGGTCCCTTCCAACCGCTTGTGATTCTGTGATTCTGCTTTTTGTGATATATCAGTAGTTCCAAGAAAGAGTTTACAATCTGAGCAGTAGAGAAACAATTGCAAATGTGAGGAGTTAATTCCCAGTGTGCACCACAGGTGGCCTTCACATCTAAGACGCTCCCACCTTTGAATCTCCATGAGTGTTGGTACCTAACTTCCTTAGTGCCCTTAATCACAGCATCTGAAGACTTTAAAGTCTTCTTTACTTGAAAGAAAATAAGTGATAAAAAGAGTTAATTGCCCTTCTCTCAAGCTTAAGTCAATGATTGTGAGCAGGTAGAATTCAGCTTTCCTGATGCTGCCGCCCCAGATGGGTGGATCACGGGATCTGGATCACCCAGCATCACTGCAGGATGGCTCCACTGGCTCTTTCATCACCACCATCTCTCCATCAAACTCACTTTCTGTGGCATTCGTTTGGTAGCAGTGAAAGCAATACACCCTCCTGTAGGTATTAGTTTAGTGTGTCAGTGCATTTGAATAGAAAGCACAGAACAATTGCCAAGATTTTCTCCCCTGAATTATAAGAAATCAGTTGCTTGAGACCTCCAGCAAGAGACCGACCTGTGACCAGGGTCCTATTCTCCACTGCGCTGGGCAAAGCTCCCGGTTGCAAGGCCTCCTGCCCTCTGGACGGTCGTTGTTGCAGTACTTGGTATGAACAGACCGATTTGTGTTATCGTGCAGGGGTTGGATGCATCGGACAGATCGGACTTGATATCCTGTTTTCCCACAGCTTTTGCTGCAAGGCTCCCATTCTCCTGTAACCCATCTGGGGTGGCAAAAAGAGAAGAAGTTGAGTAAAATGTTCTCTCTCCTAAATTAGGTGAGTTCAGACTGTCTGTTGAACTGTAACTCTTAAACAAAGGTTTAACGGGATGTTAATACTAGTTCCGATACGGAAAATAAAGAAGATATGAAAAACCACCAGCAGATTAGTGAGAAAATAAAGAAGATATGAAAAACCACCAGCAGTTTCTTGAGGGGGTTTTGATCATGTCCTGTTTCTCATTATCTCTGAGATTAGCATTATTCTTTGCTTCTTTTGCTTTGATTTTAAACTGGCCCTTCCAAGACTGCACACAAAAATACAGTAGTTTTTAAGTCAAAAGCAGCCACCCAAGGGTGCTGCTGAGCTTCCCACGTCTCAGTGCATGAGCTGTGCTTTGTCTCACAATGTAGGGAGACCTGAGCTACAGCCGGCTCCCACAGCAGGGAATCCAAAACATTTGGGCTAGAAATGGAGCTCCAGCCTGGCCCATATATGGACACTCCACATGGCTGGCCATGCTGGTCACCATCTGCTGAAGCACTGGGAAACCCAGCTATGCCATCGGTGCTGTGTGTCCTGAGCTCGGGCAAACTGGGGTCCTCAGCCTCATAAACGTTTAGTCATGGGGAAAGCAACACTCCACTGAAAATCATGAATTCAGACCTTCTAATGTGTAAATCAGTTTGGCCACTGAGAAATGAAACCCACGGCTTGTAATGTGGTGTAGTTGAAAACTTCGTTGATCATTCAAACTGGCTTAAGAACTACAGCTACAAATTCTATGGAACTTCGAGAAGAGCAACAAGGACAGACAGGACCAAAAGAAATTTATGTAGACTGCTGAAAGCTTGGTCATAATCAAGTAAGTGAAGATATACAGCAGTCTATAAATATTTACATAATGCAGAGATCTGCAAGAAGGAAATGCTGTTCAATGTAAACAGTATTATATGATAAACTTTAACAAAAAAAATATATATAGTCTGAAGAAATATCCTGAGTTTGAAGCAATTGTACTAAAGTACTGATAAAATCCTGGGTTTAGAAATAGTCAAAGCACAAGGCAATGCACTAAATGTTCGAGTTAAATAAAAAGTGAAGTGGCAATTGCACCCAACTTTCTCTTTGTAGCCTATTGAAACTACACAGCTGCGGAGGAAGGCGAGCGCTGGGGAGCACAAAGCCATGAATTCCAAGGTGATTTCTGAGACAAATACAATTTTTTTTCCCAACAGTGAAGAAGTAGCATATTAGTGTAGTGGGTGTCACAGAGCTTCATAAAATCTCTTAAATAATTGCCTCTCCTCTCTACAAGTGCCGATGCCATTCTATGGAAACAGAGGTGACTGAAACATGCAGGAATCCAAGTACAACTTAGGATCCTATTGAGTCTTTGTGGTACCTGGGTCCAATTATATTTGCAGCTGAAAGAAGAATACAGTCCTTTCCAGAAAGCCTGAGATAGTTAGGTCATTACTTCAGTCTTCCAATAAATAAATGTTAAACCCTGACCCGTGCTGAGTTTATGGGGCACAGCTTCTTGACTTTTCTCTATTTCAATGTTTTTTGGTAAGGAAGTTAGGAAATATTGTGTGGTATGTTCTACTTATTTGCTGTGCTTCTTGGAATCTCAACTTGGTCCCCAGAGATAAAAGCTGGGATCAAAATACTCCTTCCCTGTTGCAGCAGCAACATGAGGACTATATGAGTCCCACATGTGGCTGGAGTAACCTGCTGCCAGTCAAAAAAAGCACCTGTAAAATGTGAATTTAAGTACTTATAACACTTGACTGGATAGCAAAGGTGAAGGAACAACAGGCATACCATGCTGTACGAGGGCAGCCAGAGAAATCTAACAGGTCAAATATTTTTCCCTGGGTTTAAATGTCAAAAAGTACACAGTGAACTTTAGAAAGATTGTGTTTGAGAGGCTGCACGACATTGGTTTGCTTATGTAGCACTCTGTAAATTTGTTCTTACATGGTTAATTCACACTGTGTAAAATCGACTGGCATAAATTGAATTTATGTCTATTTTTTATTACCTCAAGATGTCCTGAACACAAATGTCTGGATCAAGACAGCACTTCTTTTCCAATACAACTTATTTCAGAAGTAATAGGAACCAGCAGTCCTAGAAATAGTATTTCTACAAGCAGAATATAGTATCACACCCTCACAGTCCTGCGCCTCTAATGATGGATGGAGGTGAAGCTGAAGTCACCTTCTTTCAGGTGACAAGTGCTAGCTGGGTACAATGCCTGCTGCCTCCCAGCAGTGCTGGTGGGAGCAATGCTTACATGGGCTGGGAGCACTCCTGGAGGTTGCACACCCTGCGGATGGGCTTTGGCTTTTGGATCAACTCGCAGTAACTCCGATGAACCATCTTGTGGTCTGCCTTCCTCCGGCAGCCGTATTTCGTGAACTGGTAGCCTGGAGAAAGAGACTCCTCTTATTTTCAGTACTGGTAGATCGTACACAGGACTCAGAACAAACTGCAAAGGTTACAGTTGGAACTACAGCTTAACACACTGCAAGAGGAACTGTAAATTGCACTGAATAAACACTTCCTCGTGTTGATTTAGCACCCAGAATTGCTCATACCCTTTATGTTTCACTACAAGCTATAATGAGAAAAACAACAACATCTAGCATTTAAAAAACCTTCTGCAAACCTGTACAGCCCTGCTCATCAGCTGCAGCTTGACCCTCAGCCTGGTGAACGGCATCAGGGTCTCCATGTGGCCCCAAAAGCAGGGGGCTCACACTGCAAGGTCCACACCATGGGATGCAGATTTCCTAAGGGCTGCCCTGTGGCACTTTGAGGTTTGGCACCCTCACAGCTCGGAGACCCTCATCCAAATCTTGCACGTTTGTACAATTTTTCAGTTTCATAAACATAAATCAGAAATGAGCCACCCCAGATCTCCCTCCAAAAACATTTAAATCTGATTTCAAACTCCATTCACTATTTGTTTATCTATTTCTTAACCTAAATAATAGCCTCTCATACTCCTGGTCTCCCTAATGTCTTGTGACAATGAATTCCACACGTGGTGTTCATTCTTTCAGTTTTCTCTTAATCAATTTTGAATGCTCTGGGGTTTTGTTTTTACCTCCTCCACAAGGTTTTGAACATTGGGACCATTTCTTCAAAGCCCATTCATATGACACCGAGTCCTCTTCCAAGACATTATTGTTATCAACATTCAAGGAATCTTCATGGATCATGTACTTGTAAGTCAAAGATATCTTGGCACCACCATGAGGAATCACCTAGTAAGAAAAACAGATGTAAGGAAGAAAGATATGGAAGACTGATATCAGAAGCTATGTGAGACGACGTGAAATAGCAATCATCATGGCTCAGATATAAAAACATCCCCGGAGGGATTTAAACCTTTTAGCTGCACTCAACACATTTTTTTTTCCCTGATGAAAAAGTATCTCTGTCCTTATGACACAGAGTTTCTAAACTGCATATTAAGAAAGACTGTTGTTGATTTAGACTGATTTTTCTTGCCAGCATTGGACTGACTTCATGATACTAAATTTTTTCCATATCCCATCATAAAGGAAGGAAATGTTGTACTCAAATGAAAATGGATAGTTTCACTAAAAGACAAGGCAAACTCAAATGCACAGATAACTGAAAGCAGTGAAGAAAATTGCTTATATTTCTGATAAAACACAAATATTCTTATGATAATCCTGGGAATTCTGTGAAGCTTGCTACTTAATCCTGACAGAAATATAAACAATAGAAAGAGTTTTTGCTATCACACTGCACTAAGACAAATGCACAAAACCAGAACTCAATCTGAGTAAAGTGCAAATTATTGGTCCTTTGAAAACATAATATTTATTCCTCCTTTGACGTTCAGCTGGTGTAGATCAACACGTTACAGCTGCTTTCAGAGGGATTCCAAACCAATATACCCCTACTCATGGCAATCTCTTGGTTGCTGGCTTGCAATAAAAGAAGAATATAGTTGGGTGGGTTTGGGAAGTGCAGAACTGGCTGTGCCCTGACAAAGTCAGCCTGAAAACACAAGAATCCTGTGTCTGCCTCCACGGGATACATTTTCAAAACACGGACGGGAGGAGGAGCTATTAGATCTAGCTGATACAAAATATTTTGACCTTTGGTTAACTAATGCTCACGTGTCAGATATGATTAGTAAGCTGGAGATTCTCTACGCAGTGGCCATTTGCTAGGCCATCCACAGGAAATAATCAGGAGAGTTAGTTGCTCAACACATAACCCTGAGTTGTAACAGCTCTTGTACAGAGCAATGAATTAGGAGATGGGAATTAAAATACATCTTCCATTGTCTTATAATTGAAGCAGATGTCTTCTTGTAACTCACAAGAGGAATCTAATATATTTTATAGCACATTATGGCTCCGTACCCCTGACATTGTGTTCTGTAGAAGATGGTTTTCATTTGACTTACCAGAATAACTATTCCATGACGCAGTGGCCCCATGGTCTGCACGGTTTCTCTATCGTCGTCATTCCGATACTCCCACTCCACACCCATGTCAATAAATACTTTAGAGTCTGGCACATAGTTGTCTTCGCTTAGAATGTATTTCCCCGTTTCACGATTTTTAATTGCTAGGAACAACAGAAGAAAAGTGAATACGAGAAATCTGCTTCTCATCTTGATTTTTGTTCTGCTCTTGTCCCACTGGAAGAAGCAGGAAAGGCCAGTGTGCACTTTCCCTCTGTTCCCTCACAGGTTTGGAAAGACTTTTTCAGGTGTTTCACTGAAGTGCCAACGCTTTCCTGCTCAGCTCCGGGAACATCAATCGCCCTTTTTTTCCCTTTTTCATAGCCTGCCTCGCCAGAGAAATGAGGCCAGCGTGACTGCGCCGCGTGCGGCCGTCTGCTGCTCCCCTCTAACAACTTCTGAACCCACTGCCCAAATCCGAGCCAATTTGACAGCCAGCGGGGGGGCCCACGGCTACTCAGCTCTTCGACACGTTGTAGGGCAGCTCAGAGGGCTGTTACTGCTCCGTGAGAGAAAGGCTACGGGGCTGACCCCCAGCGGGTCCCCACAGTGAGAGCGAGACGCCAGACACTGTATTAATTCTCCTGCTCAGACCCAGCCCTGACACCGACACAGCCCTGCTTTAGCTCCCCTGGCTTTGCAGGCGCCTGTCAACATGTGCAGTGCCTGATTCCTCCGGTTCAGGTACCATCAGTGTCCCATCCATCACCTGGAGAGACTTCAGCCACCTTTCTATCAGAACTCTTGGTTTTCCCCCCAGATGGAAAATGTGCTCTCCTCGTTAGAAGAAACCGGCACCGTTTATTTACCACCAGATTTTAACTCCCTTCTGTCTCTAGCAGCTTCCCAAGCATCCTCTGGCCTTCACAGAGCAAGGTGTCCATGTCCCCCACTTGCCCCACACCAAAAGAAGAACCTCATTTGAATGGGCCAGCGATGGCTCTCCCGATCCCCGGGGCCAGGCTGCACTGAGCAGGAGGGAAGCGTTTGCTGGTGAGAAGCTGGGATGTCTCACGATACAATTAGCAGGCCATTCGCTGTGAATCCACTTCCAATTAATAACAGCCTACTAGACACTGCTTCGCATTGATTACTGGGCACTGTGAGGAGCAGATTTCAATTACTTTCTAAGCTGCGGGATTGATCGGGCAGCCTCGTGTCAATTCTGTTAGCAACGGGGCAGAATCCGAAAGGGATTTGGATGTAGCTGGGAAATGACCGAGGATGGGAAGCACGTTATGAGAGATGCACCCTGTAATGTAATTCAGCTCCTCTTCCAGCAGCTCTCACACATGCACATGCCATTGCAGAGCTCTTCTGGTTAGGACACCAGGGAATACAGCACAGGGAAATCAAATTGCCAAACAAGTTTCCTAATTTAACATACTTAAGGGAGGTACGTGGCGTGGGAGGATAATGGGTAAACAAATGCATAAACACATTGTCAAGCTCCAGAGACAAAAATAGAGAGTAGAAAAAAAAAAAAATATTCTGACTGAAAATTTTCCTACTTGTTACATACTTACCAAGATTATGACTGGTGGCGTCTGTTTCCTGTATAAGTAAATGTCTTGCACCAACAGGAATTTCAAACATCTTAATGTGCCCTTTATTGTAGTATTTGAAAAGATAGTAACTGGTTAGTTAGTATGCATAAACAGGAAGAAGTAGTATTTGAAAAGATAGTAACTGGTTAGTATGCATAAACAGGAAGAGTCTGTCTTAGGTTTTTAAATAAATCTCATTTTCTAAAAGCAGGGTGTATTACAGCAAGCTGAACCTGATCCAGCATCATTCCCATCCCTACTTCTGTGCCAGGTGATGGAAAATAACAGGACAAAGGGCTTTGGGTCAGAAGAAAAATGCCTTTAGTATCATCAACAGACTTTGCTTCAGACTAAAATGGGCTTTGAGTGCCATATGCACCCACAGAGCTCCTGTCTGACAGTGAGAGATGATGACATTTTATTGCAGCGCTCCAGTGGCTCGGACAGAGCAGCTGAGTGACATCAGTGGCACAAATAAGCTCCAACAAGGAGCACTGAAGCCCTCCTCTGTGCATGCACAGCCCCTGAGATCAGCACACTTAACTGACCACAGGACAAAAGCCTCATTTTCAAATTCTAGACACATCTCAAAGTAAAGTCCAGAGAGTTTACTGGAATTAGGGATGCTGCAAATGACTTGTGATTGCTCTGGTACTTTCCATGAAACAGAAGAGATGAAACAAAAATACCCTGAATTCCCCAGAACAGCCACCGAAAGCACTGACCTTGTTTCTTTGGTACTCTTGAAAATGTTCCTTTCACCACTTTGCAGTGGGAATTATCTCCTCCACAAACACCACACTTGTCTTCCTGCTTCGTGGAACCTATGACCCTGTCACACCCGACTTTCTGTGCACAAAAGAGAAAAACAATCATTCTTATTTATCCACACTTCAAGCCAAATGAGCTTTCACTTCAGATATCAAACACCAGACTCCTGCTTCAGCAAAGAAGTAGAAATTGTAGTTTTTCTTGGAAGATCAACAGCTAAACAGGTTTTAAAACTTCCAGTTCCTATAATAGCTGACAATCAGGTGATTATATTCTTATATTATGTTTCACAGTGGTCTTCTTGCTGGAGGAGAGCAGCACAGTTAAGGAAAAGCTCTTAAGCCTCAGCTTATCTCAAAGCAGATGCTTAAATTCCAGGAGAATCAAGGCATCTATGTGAGGATAAGCACCTCCACCAGTGCTTTGCTAAGTCAGAGCCTCTAATTCCTCTGAAAGATGACCTGCGGCAGATCCCCCAACTTGGAGGAACTGTCATTGATTTTTTTTAAAAATAGCACGATCAAATACAGAGAGAACACACATCAGCCACATCTTAACACTGCTTTTCTTGAAAGCTGCTGCGTATTCCTATTTCATTGTACATTCCACCCCCACTAAACCTCAGCAGGAAAAGCTTTCATTGAAACCTAATTGTAATAGCTCATCTTAAAATACTGCATTAAATATTACTTGTGTAGGTAGGCGCTGTTGGAATTGAGTCACATGCAATGTGATGGCAACTGTGAATATCACACATAATATTGTGACAATAATCCTAATGAAATCTCCTCATTGCCCAAAGCGTTATTATACTTACTTAAATAGTCCTTCTTGGGGAGAAACACTTGAGCTACCATTTTAAATGTTTTCACAATAATAAACTCTGAAACTCAGAAGCTTACCAAGCAGTCTCCCCGCACGCAGATGCTGTAAGCATCTTTGTAGGAGCAGCGGGTCCCATCGTGTACCATCCTTTTCATGTACACCACATCCCCTGTCTCCTTTGATTCGCAATACAGGTGGCACCTTTCCTTGGCTGAAAAATAAAATAACCCAAATTGTGCGTGTTCAGCTCTAAGGGTAGTTGCTGACTTTGTGAACGACACTTTCAATAGCGTTAGCAATCTCTTCTTCCTCGCATACATCACCGAACGCAATACGGTACCCCATAAATCATCAATGCTTATCCCCTTTCAAAGGCTACGTGATCACTTGGAAACTGCTGAATCATAAAGCACCCACGTGTCATCATTAGCAGACAGTCTGAAAAATAACAGATCATTTACTTTGATCGGGGGGGGGCTTCTATTTAATCCTTTGTCGGATGATGCAATCTGGCAGAGGTTTCCGCAATCTGCTGCCTGAGTACCTGGGAGAGATGCAGGTTTCTGCATCAGTTTCTCCTGCACTGCACTTAAATCTGAGAAAAGCATAAGTCCTTTTGCCATTAAAAGCTGCTGTTTGACACCAGGTGAATCTGGCACCCAAAATGTCTTCAGAGACAGCCAGACCACACTATTTCTGCCTACACATGAAGTTAATTCTCCCTTATTGTTGTACTTGTATTTATGATAGTTTACATCATTAAACAAGATGAGATGCCAAAGAGATTCAGAAAAAAAATGTTTTTTACTACTAACACGTGCACAAACAGCCAGACAGGGGTACCTCTTTCTCCTAACCTGTTCCAAAGAGGTAAGAACAAAAAAGAGAGCTGAAATGACCAGTCAGTGGCTGAACAAAGTTGTATTCCACCAGTGTCTTTCATTTTACCCACATCTCATGCTCTCCCCAGCCCCGTAATAGGATTCACTATGCTTTCCTTGGCAGTGAAGAACAGATGGTTGTTCTGTTAGATGAAACAAATAAAGATTCTGCTATTTTAACATGATTAAAAGTTGGGACACTTTTCCCACCATTTAAAACAATAAAGACCTTTCTGTTATTGCAGTTGAATTAAAATAAATCTTCACAGGCCCTTTGCGTTCTTGCCCTGTACAGTTCCATGGCCTCTGCCCTCTTTTAATAAAGTCCTTGTTATTGCTGCTGATGTCCTCATGGCCACTGGGTATTGGTACATCAGAGACCTTTGTTACTGCTCCTGAACAGCGCAGAGATGTCACGCTAAAAATGTAGGGTCGAAATATTAAAGCAGGTACTTTTTACTTCTTTTGTGCAGATTCTTAATAGGGCGCTATTAAGATCATAATAGCCACAGACAGACCTAACGTATTTGCATATATTAGAAATGTTAAACTCTGCACAAGACACAGACGTGTACGCAGACACGCACCCATGGTATGTACCCACACCCACCCCGCACATACCATACATTCACTGCACGCGATTAAATGAGCGTATCAGAAGGTCTGACTGGGTGCCAACATCTTTGTGCAGGGCTTTATTTTAGAGAGGGTTCTTTTCCTATTGCCTCATGGGAACAGTAAATGTGCAAGCGCCGTTAAATTGGACCCTGTTAATTGCAAAGAATAATCTCCTTTCTATTCACTGTTGTTGGGCACAGAAGAGGTATAGGAGCGTGGACACGACCATGTCGATTCCCTGCTTCCCATATGTTTCCTTAACACTGCTTTTCTTGAAAGCTGCTGCGTATTCCTATTTCATTGTACATTCCACCCCCACTAAACCTCAGCAGGAAAAGCTTTCATTGAAACCTAATTGTAATAGCTCATCTTAAAATACTGCATTAAATATTACTTGTGTAGGTAGGCGCTGTTGGAATTGAGTCACATGCAATGTGATGGCAACTGTGAATATCACACATAATATTGTGACAATAATCCTAATGAAATCTCCTCATTGCCCAAAGCGTTATTATACTTACTTAAATAGTCCTTCTTGGGGAGAAACACTTGAGCTACCATTTTAAATGTTTTCACAATAATAAACTCTGAAACTCAGAAGCTTACCAAGCAGTCTCCCCGCACGCAGATGCTGTAAGCATCTTTGTAGGAGCAGCGGGTCCCATCGTGTACCATCCTTTTCATGTACACCACATCCCCTGTCTCCTTTGATTCGCAATACAGGTGGCACCTTTCCTTGGCTGAAAAATAAAATAACCCAAATTGTGCGTGTTCAGCTCTAAGGGTAGTTGCTGACTTTGTGAACGACACTTTCAATAGCGTTAGCAATCTCTTCTTCCTCGCATACATCACCGAACGCAATACGGTACCCCATAAATCATCAATGCTTATCCCCTTTCAAAGGCTATGTGATCACTTGGAAACTGCTGAATCATAAAGCACCCACGTGTCATCATTAGCAGACAGTCTGAAAAATAACAGATCATTTACTTTGATCGGGGGGGGGCTTCTATTTAATCCTTTGTCGGATGATGCAATCTGGCAGAGGTTTCCGCAATCTGCTGCCTGAGTACCTGGGAGAGATGCAGGTTTCTGCATCAGTTTCTCCTGCACTGCACTTAAATCTGAGAAAAGCATAAGTCCTTTTGCCATTAAAAGCTGCTGTTTGACACCAGGTGAATCTGGCACCCAAAATGTCTTCAGAGACAGCCAGACCACACTATTTCTGCCTACACATGAAGTTAATTCTCCCTTATTGTTGTACTTGTATTTATGATAGTTTACATCATTAAACAAGATGAGATGCCAAAGAGATTCAGAAAAAAAATGTTTTTTACTACTAACACGTGCACAAACAGCCAGACAGGGGTACCTCTTTCTCCTAACCTGTTCCAAAGAGGTAAGAACAAAAAAGAGAGCTGAAATGACCAGTCAGTGGCTGAACAAAGTTGTATTCCACCAGTGTCTTTCATTTTACCCACATCTCATGCTCTCCCCAGCCCCGTAATAGGATTCACTATGCTTTCCTTGGCAGTGAAGAACAGATGGTTGTTCTGTTAGATGAAACAAATAAAGATTCTGCTATTTTAACATGATTAAAAGTTGGGACACTTTTCCCACCATTTAAAACAATAAAGACCTTTCTGTTATTGCAGTTGAATTAAAATAAATCTTCACAGGCCCTTTGCGTTCTTGCCCTGTACAGTTCCATGGCCTCTGCCCTCTTTTAATAAAGTCCTTGTTATTGCTGCTGATGTCCTCATGGCCACTGGGTATTGGTACATCAGAGACCTTTGTTACTGCTCCTGAACAGCGCAGAGATGTCACGCTAAAAATGTAGGGTCGAAATATTAAAGCAGGTACTTTTTACTTCTTTTGTGCAGATTCTTAATAGGGCGCTATTAAGATCATAATAGCCACAGACAGACCTAACGTATTTGCATATATTAGAAATGTTAAACTCTGCACAAGACACAGACGTGTACGCAGACACGCACCCATGGTATGTACCCACACCCACCCCACACATACCATACATTCACTGCACGCGATTAAATGAGCGTATCAGAAGGTCTGACTGGGTGCCAACATCTTTGTGCAGGGCTTTATTTTAGAGAGGGTTCTTTTCCTATTGCCTCATGGGAACAGTAAATGTGCAAGCGCCGTTAAATTGGACCCTGTTAATTGCAAAGAATAATCTCCTTTCTATTCACTGTTGTTGGGCACAGAAGAGGTATAGGAGCGTGGACACGACCATGTCGATTCCCTGCTTCCCATATGTTTCCTTCTCATTTCACTGAGGCTGTGTCACTCTCCACTGCCCTGGCAGACACATGGCACGGGGGTACCTGAGCCCAGCGCCTGGGAGATGGGGTGCTCAGGGGGCTTGGAGCAGGAGAGGGGCCATGGCACGATGTGGCACCGGGGTGCTCAAATAACCCAGCTCGGTGTCTTTTCTCTGGCCACGGGATGAGACGCTCCTCCCTGTCCCCATCAGACACACAATGTGTCAGACACGTCCAGCTGAGCTGATATGCCTTATCTCGACAAAAGAGAGTTTCACATACATTAGAGTTCAAGCAGAAGCCACCCTCTGACTTTGTTTTCACACAAAAGCTGTTCTCTCCAATAACCCTGCACAGGTGAACGTCCCTCTCACAAAGGGGGCTGCAGGTACACCACAGATACGTGGGACACCAGCGGTGCCCAGCAACCAGACATCAGAGAGCCGGTTTCTGACCCAGAAACCATTGAATTTAATGGAAAAACATCTGATTAGTTTCAGTGGTCTTTGCAGCAGACTGCTCCAAAGGCTACAGCAGAAGCAAAGGTCCTGCGGGCCACAGTGTTCGTCCCCCCTCCCTTGTGCCAGCAAAGCTATTTCATGAAATTAAGCTGTGAGGCTGTGGCTGCGCCTCTGGAAACCCCAGATTGCACAAGAAGATGTGAAAAGAATGAGGGAACCCTGAGAACTCTTTGGGAAGAAAGTCAGGGAAATTAATTACGTGGAATTTGCCATTAACTTCTGGCAAAGTATCCTTTCCCTGGAATGTAAAATGGTTCACCCAAAGTGACCCTTCTCCTCCCAGCCATGGATGCCTGACTGAGGACAGCTTGGGTACCTGCTCCTCTCCAGGCCAACCTTGTCCTGAAGGACTGGTCATTCAAACAACATGACCAGGTGTAAAAACAGCGAGCAGCCTGTGCTCCTCATCGACCATTGCCCTCTACCTTTTAACTTGCTAAAACTCCTTCTTGGCCTGGTTTCATGCAGTAGCACGGCAACAGCCTTCATGGCCCAAATCAACCAGCTGCACTTTCACTGCCAGTTAAGCAGAGGCGTTAACAGGAATAAGAACATTTTTGTTCTGAGAAGCAATCTCTGTGAGATCCCGGAACATCCGACCGACCGCGCTGGTTCAGACCCAGCACCATCCAACCCAACACCTGTCTCCGACAGCGCCAGCAGCGTTTGCAGGAAGATGTGACAACAAACCTGATACTTCTCTCAGAATATTCCCCAACTTTCTGGTAAACTGCAGCTTGGGGACTTCCTAAGTTATGGCTGAAGCTTGGTGTTTCATAGCTCTTAATGGATTATGGAACTTTCAAGAATTTTTCTAAATCACTTTTAAATCTTTCTGGCACCTGCAGCTTCCTGTGGCAATGAATTCCAGTTTAATTACGTGCTGTGTAGAAACTTACTTCCTCTTATTTGCTTTAAATCTGCCACCTGATAATTTTATTTGATGTTCCCAGTCTTGTGTTATGAGAAACAGTGAATAACCATTCCGTGTTCAGTCTCTTCATGCCACTCATAATTCTGTAACTCTATCTTTTTAATCTAAATCATCACTTTTTCATGGTGAAAAGTCCTCGTTTATCTCAACTCTCCCTAATCAGAAATCACTGCTTATGTTTGCTTTATTCAAGCATTTCTGAATTCGACCATATTTTTTTTAGCAATGGGGGCTGCAATGAGAAGGGCATGACTTGAGTTACATTGGTGGAGCATTTAAAACACAGAGGCACCATGCAGAGGCAGATCAGTGCTCTCCATCCCCTTCTCCACACTCACTGAGCAGATGTTTTCCTAAAGCTATCCCCAACTCCCACACCTTTCTCTTCAGAGCCCACCTTGCGCACAGACCCATACACACCTACCATTTTTTATCCTCATACCCATTATTGGCATTTATCAACGCCAAACTTCATCAGCCACATTCAGTTGCTTAGTGTCACAAGGTCCTTCTGCAGCTCTCACTGTGGGCTTTCTTATTCTAATTAGCCTGAATAACAAGCCCATCACCTCATTCGCTCCCTTTCCCGGTCACTGCCACCCGTGCTCAGCAGCACCCATGCTCCCAGCACCCGTCCTTGTGGGACATGCCCCCCATGCAAAACCATTCCCTTTTATCTCATGATAACTCAGTTTAAGAGCAGTTATCGGGGAACAGGGTCCAAAGCTTTTTGAAAATCCAAGGACATTATATGAATCAGATCACTCATACACCGATATTCACCGATCACTGCAACCAACTCATAACAGATTTGAGAGGCATCGTTTCCCCAGAGTTTTATCCCTCCTCATATAATTTTTACTCATGTTTGCAACTGGTTTTACTTTTCATAGGAAAAAGGGGTCCTCTCACCATCGACGTGTTCATAGGGGAGCCAGTGGTGTTTTGTGTTCTGGTACTCAAAGTAGGGGTCCCACTGCCGGCACTGCTCCTCTCTGAAATCTTCAAAGTCCTTGGGACAGTCCTGAGTGTTGCACAACTGGAACTCGTAGCTTGGCCCCACGCATGTGCGGCCTCCGTTGGCAGGACTGTGGGGAGGAGAGAAACCCACCGTCAGTTTTGCTGTTTAATGCAGGAATCAAGCGTTTGTCAAATCCTTTAAGGAGTAATTTAACTCCCAGTCATGTCAGTAGGCATTTGACGAAGCCAGCGATGTATTTCTGGTAGGGAAAATACGCATTTCCTTTAAAAACCTGCTGTTACTTATTTAGCTCTTAAAAAGCAATTTCTGCAAGTAGAGCCTCAAACCACTTGATAAAGGCAAGAAAAGCTGTTTTCTTGGTGCTGCCCAGGAAAGGCAAACACAAGCAGATGAAGCAGCTCATTCACATTCACCCCCTAAGCCAGCGGCAAATCCAGAAACAGAGCCCAGCCCCGGCTGCATCCCCCGCAGACACCCATCAGCTCACACTCAGATCCAGCAACACACAGCTCAGGAGCCACAGCTGGGTGTGCAACCTCTTCCAGGATCACAGAAAACATTTTAAACAGTACATTAGGCCTTTGCTGTGTGAAAATAAGTTTTACAACTGAAACCGTGCCCACAATTATAAAGGTCACTTTCATGTTGCCAACGTAATAAAGGCTGAAATGAGAACTTTTTCTTAACAGAACAATTTCCACTAGAAGACACTGCTTCATAAAAGCTGAGGTTTTATGCTTAATCAATGATGATTTTTAATACTAGTCAAGTTCAATCACTTTATCAGCAAAAATTGAGAAAGTTGATGCTAAAAATATTATGTCTGGTAAAATAATTTAATTCTGACAATTATTTTGGTTCTTGCTATTAGGATCTTGACTTTTTATCATATCACAATAAGGTAGCAATAATTTTACATTTCATATCATTTGTACATACCAATCTATATTAAATATATTATACTCCCAGTATTACTGAAATTAAGTCAATCTACATGATCTAGATGAGCCATATATAAGTTATCATAGCAATTCAATATCACTAAAATTAACTTTGGGGAAGGTTCTGATCTCTGGAGCTTTGTTCCAACTTGGTTTGAAAATGTTTTAAGACCACTTTCTTGAAATATCAAAAAAGATGAATTAAACAAAAAAATTTAAAAAGTTATATGAATTAAAGGAAATCCAGGAAATCACTGCTATTATTTCATACTCACATATCAAAATAAAACATAAGCAGGGCCCTGAACTTTTATTTATGCTTTATGCAATAGTGTAACAGCACTTTCAGGATCCTTGTAGCTACATTAACAGCTTAATGGATGGATAAACTGAGAAATAGAGAAGATTCATGACTTGCTAAAGGGCCAAAAGTAGAATTCCTGACAACATGTACTACAGGTCAGATTTAACGAGCGCCACTCGACATCCTTTGGTGTATTCCTGCACTAGTAATTCAGCAAGGACTCTCACCATGTGTTTGCCCCAGAAAAGCAGGTGGGTGTACGTGTACTCACTGCGGGTTGTCACACTGCCGCGTCCTGTACTTCACCCCGGTGCCACAGGTACGAGAGCAAGAGCCAAACTTACTCCATGCCCCCCAGTGCCCATCCTGCTTCAGGATGTCCGGTGTTAGCCAGATGCAGTGACCTTTAAAGCAGTGCTAAAAGAGAAAATCAGCTGTCAAAACGACTAGATGATTAAACTATATCATATGAGAAGCTGCAGTACAACAGGTTTCATTTTAGGCGCACATTCTAGCTTTTTTTTCCACCAGGAGAATGTAGTGAGATCCACTGTCAGATCATGGCCATGATCCCTAACTCGGATTTTATGAAGTTACACGTTAAATACACACATACATCCTTGCAGGGTTCAAGCCTACCATGTTCCTTGAACTGCCCTCAGCATTACATGCCATCACCACGTGTCTGCAGCGGTGATTTCAACATAACCAAATCTTGGAGGCTAAAGGTAAAATTCTGCCTCTGTCCCCGTTGGGAGGCACTTTGGGCAGCCTTGGTGAGAGCTGCCCCCGCAGCACCCTCCCTCCCTCCCGCAGCTCCAAACTCAGCACACATATTCCTGCAATAAACACGACCAGTGAAATGGCATGAAATTAAAGCCAGCTCACATTTTAGGTATTATTGCTATTAAATGAAGAACTCTTGCAGTCTCCCTGGAGATCTCATGGTAAAACTGACCAACTCACCAGAGAGCAGCCCTGGATGGTCCCACTTCTGTGCAATTAATCATGCCCTACTAGGCTTCCTCTTTTCCTTTAACTCATTTTTAATACAGTCATTCCACAGAGGTTGAAAACCACCATTTGCTACATTCCCCAAACCTATAAGGTATTTACACATTTTTTAAAGGGCATTCAAAGCTTCATTACTGATACCCTCTACTGTCTCCTCTCGTTAAAGAAACCCGCCAATGCTCTATAAGGTATTTACACATTTTTTAAAGGGCCTTCATAGCTTCAGTACTGATACCCTCTACTGTCTCCTCTTGTTAAAGAAACCTGCCAATGCTTTCCCCCCAATTCCTGCAGTCCCTAATCAAGGCATTTTTTCTTAGCTGAATTCAGGTTGAATTTTTCTCAAGGATCACAGGTTCCGGCCCTTCCTGGTGCTATTTTTGCTTTCATAAAAGTCTACTGATGAAGTGTGGGTGCTGGAAAGTATCTCCAGCCCAACAAACGGCTTTGTGTTAGACTGTCGCAGTTTGTCTGCGTTAACGGTGACTGTCGGGATAAGAGCTCTGGCTCAGGCACACAGATGGCTATAACAACAAGTGCAATCAGTCACTTACTTTCCTTAACATTCAAGTCAACAACAACATTTTACACAGCTTAACAAGCCCTGGAACGCAGGAATTTGGCAGGCGGCACAAGCCGAGCATATGGCTAACTGCAGGCTGCCAGCAAAAACAAAATCAGAAGATATATAACAGGAGAGCGTTCTTAAGCATAGAGCGATTAGTGATCTGGAAGACAAATTTAAAAGTGATGGCTAATCATTAATAATGCTGAATTTAAAGAGAGAATCATTAGTAAAACGGTGACAAGACACAGCTTACTGATTTGCTAATCTGCTCAATGACTGGCGCTTTATTCCTGTAATTTATTTTGGTGCTGATTTGCTTGGACAAGGAGTAGAAGAGAGAGCAAAAATTAGGTTTCAACTATTCGTTCTTTCTCATGACTTCAAATATTCAAAGTCAAAACCTATGAAATAGATGAGTTACCACAAAGCCAATTATACCAATCCTGCTCCGGAGCAGTAATGGGCAGATTTTTCTTAGCTGTTTGACAGAACAAGAGATAATTCAGCAAAGCATGAAAGAAATGCAAAATGCTAATATGTCCTTTGCTTTCTTCAGTTTCGAAGCTCAGGGGTTGTTTACTTAGGGCTTTAGAGAGGTTGGTTTGAGGGAACAGTTGGAGTCGTCAGGCCCTGTGTGGCAACGGGACCGTTTGGAGATGCAGGGGAAGCTGGCAATGCATCAGCTTGTCAATACAGATTTCAGCTGGGCTGGGAAGCAGACGAGATGTGACAGCTCCTGATCTGTTCTTGCTTAAACATCCTTGTATCAGGGTTCTGCATCCCTCAGGTGAGAGTTCCACAGCAATCACCGAATCTGTTTCAGGAGCCACGTAGCGTATGTTCATTATGGGATGATCCAGCACTTGGACTCCACGGAGGAGAGGGAGAGACACATGATGTTGTGTTTTCCAATCTCCTTTCCCTGCCTTAGCCAGGATGTGGGTTTGCAACAGCCACAAATAAACCACCTATTTGACACTGTGACTGGTCCCTGAACTGGAAGGCAAACACAGAGAAGTGTTATTGACTTTGCTCTGTAAAGGAAAGAGCAGCACTGACTTTAACTGGAGAAACTGGTCATATGCCGATTGTCGGGAAGCTGGGGCAGAGCTATTAGGAGACAAGCATTTGTGTAAAATGAGTCATCCCCAGCTCTGCCTTTTTGTTTGTGGATTAAAAGAAAGGAGCCTACATAAAACAAAATGATTCACAACCCAGTCTTACTCTGTGCAGCCCCATGCAAGAAAACGCGCGAGAAGGTAAGATCAGAGATGGAACAGTCTCCAGCCTAATAAAGGCAGCTACAGCCAACCCTTCCTATTGCTACTACATTAACTACATAATGAGGTGGAAAAGAGCCAATTTCAACCACTATTCCCTCCATAAACATTTAAAGAGTGAAGCATATTAAAGCTTTTTTTTTTTTTTTAAATGAGAGAAAAAAGCTGTGGGTAAATGCAAATTGTTTTCTTAGTGGAAGACAAGATGACTTCTTGCAGTCTTGCCTATTTTTCTGGCAAACGGGACAGTCCAAAACAAGTGCAATTTCCAGGAGAGGAAGCTTAAATCTCTTGCAGTAAAACATTCCACTGCTGTTTTCAGCAGTTCTTTGAAACAACTGCTGCGGACGCCAAGAAAAGAGGCAGCGTGTTCCTGTGGGCTTAGCGCATCTGCAAGATAATTTTTCAAGAAGAGACTTGCAGATCTTCCGTGGGTATCTCCACCTATGTTATATCAGCCAGCAACTGGCAACTCTCCTCTCTCCTTGCTTGACACCCCCGTTACCTGCCAGCAGCCCCCCACTCTGCATCGCAGCCGGTGGCCCTCGGCTCTCCCCGCTCTCCTGAGACCGTATCAGGACAGAGTTACTTCTGTATTTGTATTTCCTATCACACCCAGCCTGGCCCACTCGGCTCCATCTGTTTGAGAATAATTAGTTGCAAGGGATGAACTGAAAGCTCTAACACTAAAGTCTACCCCGAGCCAGTAAAAGTTTCTTCAGGGGAGAATCAAGTATTCTCACTGTTTCTGTGGTGACTAACACAGCGTACACTTACCCATCTGTCTCCTGTCTCCGAGAGAAGCTGAGGTCAGCTTTCTCAGTGGGAAATTATCTGGATTGCTTTGAGTACACATTAATGTTTTCAGAAACCTTTTTTCTCAGTCCATTTTTCTTCTCAATAATATCTATTTATTTCAATATTGAATCGTTCCCTTCCTTTCCTGACGGGCTAAAAAAATAATTCCAAGTTTGACTGGGATCATCTCATTAGCATGGTGCAAGCAAAGAGAAGACCTGCGAGGTTTGTGCTGGCTCCCTGGCACATGAGCCAAATCCAAGAGCAACATCAGCTCGGTCGGCAGGGGCAGGCACCGGGCTCTTACCTCTCTCCAAGAGAAGAAAGGAAGGAGGCTCAGGTGGTGCAGACCTTTGTGTTAGTCACTGCAGCAAGCAGATGGACTCCAGCACGCAATCTCCTTGCATGAATGACTTTGGGTTTTATTTCTATCCTGCGGAGAGCAGTTAGCTACTTCAGCCAATATAAATGTCTCCCCAGAAGAGTAATAGTTTAAAAAAACGGAACAACAAAAACTGAGGAACTATTTCTGAAGGCTGCATGGCTTCAGAAGCCTGAGGCTAACGGTGGAGCTGACAGAATTGTATATAAGTAAACAGATTATCAGCTGAAAGCATATGTTTTTTTTTAACCCACTGAATGCCACGCAGAGTTAAGCTTTGCACAGTTGTGCCTCGTCTGCATGGTTTCCTACAGCAATTTATGGAGTGTCTTTGACTTCATGTTAGGACTCTGACCCTCCATGTGCTTAACTTTACACGCTGGAGTTATTTCATGCAAGTTAATGTGACCATTCAGATGCAGTAATTCCAATCGAAGCTTCACAAAACTGACAGAATCTTCCCTCTTGCTGTTGAAAATAAAATCTCGTTTAAAAAAAAATCCGGCTGGGAGCAATATAAAATATTCTATTTCCTTTAGGATTCTATAAAAATAGTAGTTTGCTTCTCTGGCTGGGAAGCTCCAAAAGAATATTTTATTTTTCTACCCCTAAACCCAGCAAATGATTAGTTTGCTGCCAATTAACATAATGGTTGTTCAGTGTCTCCATTTGCACAAGGAGACTTATTAAAAAGTTTCTAAAATGGCAGAGCCTCACTCTTTTGGCAACTTATTTCAAATAACCACATGCACAGAAGAGCTTACATATATTTACATATATTTACTTAAATATACAGCTATATGTCTGCATACATACACACATATAGAAGCATTTGAAAGTCTAATCTTCCTTCCATTTCTGAGGGTCAGTGCATAGTCCAAGGCACAGCCTGGCCGTGCAGAGACACAACCCTTATCAGAGTCCTTGCTGAAAATGTGCTACGAATCTCGTGTCTCCCAGAGGTGTCCTTGCCCCATGATCATCAGTTAGGAAGGAGGCAGCTGGACAGGATTCTCCTCAATCACATCTGCTCAGTTTGGGAAGGTGAAGAGCCCCGTTATCAGTTACATGAACACCAGGCTTAGGTGAGAACATCCCAGCGCCACGCACCGCGTTAGTCTCCCAAACATCCCCTTCGTTTCTGGCATTCGGTCCCCTCAGCTGCTGCAAAGCCAGGATGTTTCTTTGACACATCAGCAGTGTTGTGATTGGTTTGAGCTTAAAATAGGCCCTGGGAATTAGTGGTATGAAATCATGAAAACTGCAAGTCTCTGAAGTGGGAAACAAATGGATCTTTCTGAATCAACATCTTTAATTGCTTATGTTTCTGTCCTTTTCCTTTTTTGGCGCTATTCCAAAGAAAATAGTGGATCGAGTTTGAAGTTACTTTCCTCTTCCTCATGAGCTGATGAGGTATCATGGGAGATGTATCTTACGGGAAGCTGCCACATTGCAACTGAGTCCCAGCTTTGGGCAATACATATATTTTTACAGTCCCCATCCTTTCAGGTGAGAGTCTCTGGTATTGTCCAAATCACAGAGAGTGAACAGGGAGAGGCCAAATCAAAGGCAGGGATGAAAAGGAAAGGAACAGATGGAAAAGGACTGATCTGATGTGCCTGTATTAAAAACACCGACAACTAATAAATACACGGGTCAACTGCTGAGCTCAGATATACAAAATCAGTTGTATAACCTTCATAACTCCTGCTACTTTTAAAAAAACTGTTAGCTCAGAGTGCTGAGCCTTATCTAACAAAATGGTTTTCATTTTATATAATTTTCTCAGGTTCTCCTGGAAGGTTGCAATAAGTTTATTTATCAAAAAAAACTGGGACAGCTCCTCTGGGAATAAAACAGTCATAGTCCTATCATCTACTGAAACTTCAGAATGTGCACATACTCTCTTGCATCTCCACTGAACTACAAAACCTGGCTGTCTGCACAGTTTGCTGAAGCCTTGGATCCCAAGTTCCAGTCCAGAGAAAATTTTTACAGCTGAGTTGCATAATATCCTGACAAACTGTTTATAATGGAAGCACTGACAGATCCTTAACTGTATGGTTACAAGTTCTTTTTTTTTTCTTCTCATTTCTGTTCAAATACTAATAGGAATGAATGGCTTGGGGGAAGAGGATGATGCAACAAGATGGAATATAACTGTATATTTCTAGGCGTTTAATGAATATTTCTAACACAAAAATCAAGATATAGAAAAGTGAATCCAAAGAAACTAAGAGTTTTGATTGTAATTTAAAAATAGATACATTTTTAAACAAGAAATAAAGCTGTTATAACAGGAATAATCTAAAGAAGAGAAAACCAGAAGGGAGTAGTTTATATAGAGCATGACTTGCTAGGGAATTAATTTAGCATTACACTATGTTTTTCATAAAAAAGACACTTAAAACCATAACAGCAGCTGCTAATACGGTTCATTTATCACATAAATGATGTCATCCATTGGGTTTTACAAAACCTCTTTCCAAGTAGCGACACCTTCCTCTCCCACTCAGCCACTGCATCCAAAGCCCAGGGAAGCCAGACTTTTTCAGGAGACTTCAAAGGACTTGGAGTTCAGATCCGCTATGAGCACAGCGTGACCTCCACCTCCACAGAAGGATGACTGAGACCTGGAGCAGGTCCAGCATGGTGGCTGAGAGGTCGGAGCTGTCTGAGTCCTTGCCACCTCGCACCTTCCCTCTGTGGTCCCTCGTGCCTCCCTCGAATCTCACCAAGCCAGCAAATCCACCTCCGCAAATCTGCCCTTCTCTCCTCACAATCCCTCTCTGCTGTCATGTTGGCTCCCTTGAGCTGGCACTCGACTCCCACATCCATCCTTTCCCTTGTGGCAGCCACAGCAGCCTTGGCTTGGCTGTCATCTCTAGGACCTGCTCTCTGCACCCCCAGTGCCAGGGAGGTCAGCCAGCATCACTACAACATCACCGACACAAACACAACCACCCCCACCCTCACACAAGTCATGGGCGAGTGGAAATTGCCTTATTTTTGGCCCTATCACAAAGACTTGCCAAGAAGCACAGGGCCATCTGCAGATATTTCCATAACTCACATGAGTACAGGGTCTGATGGTCACAGAGCTGCCATGAAGGACACACCAGCCCTGGCCCATGCCTCCTCCCCTCAAGTTGCTCAACAGCCTTACTTGCATTTATGAGTTTGCTCCACATCTTAGTGGATTTCAAGTCCTCCAGATCTGTTCTTCTCTTGTTCCCCTTGATTTTAAGAGGAACACCCCCAACTGCACACACAGACACGTGTGAACACATGTGAGAGTGCACATGCATGCAGCACCCGCTCTCACCTTTCCTGGTGCACACATGGTCCCGTCCAGCGGAGGCCCTTTCTTTGTTTTGCAGAAGTAGGGGTTCTCGGGGTGGCTACACCACAGCTGCTTGCAGGGATCAAAGGTACGGAACTGAAACACAAGGAGAGAGAAAGAGCTCCCACTGGAAACTGCAATAGAAGCTGCAGCACGGTGGGGGAGTGTGGGGGGGTGTTCCTTTCCCAGCTGTTATCACTAATTTCTGAGGAACACCATGGTGTCTGTGGATTGAGCACATCTGAGCTTCCATGCAAAATCATCAGTGCCTCTGAAGTGAGATCCCACCTGCATTTGATGGAATAGGGTTGGGTGAAAATAGCTTTATGCTAGTGACCGAAGGCAGACTGGGCAAGGGGGAAACCAGTCCCTGTAGATGTTAAGATCCTTAAGATGTTAGATCCTGCCTTTTCTTACAGATTCTCCAAATGGCGCTGCTTCATTTGGAAAACAAAACAAAAAATCCTTGAGTACTCTTGGGAGAGGGAAACAAACTGCTCAGACTGTGGCTCAGCTGTGGCAATCACCTCCTCAGGAGGATGCAAATTGGAGCTCCGGACCCTGATCCAATAAACAAATGGGCATTTTACCTACAAGGCAAGAGCTTGTACAGGAGAGGATGAGAACCACCCCTCTGGACAACATACTAAGACAAGATGTCTGGACAGGCTTTTGGCTATTCTGAACAAAGAAGAACAGAAAGCCTCCATCTCCCAGGCTCCGGAGAGCAGCTCTAAGAAAACAGCCTCTTTGGCTGGGACATTCTTCCAAGGGAGCATCAGTGGGAATTGTGTCAAGACACAACACGACAGCTGATGCTTTAAAGGTTCTCATCCATTATCTAGAGACATCACTCGTCACACATATTCCTGCAGATGGGAATCAAAGCAGAAATGTTATGGGCTAGCAGCTGCCACACCAGCTGAAAAGGTCTCTTTCCATTTATTATTTGTCCTACTTTGTTCCACTTATTATATTTTGTCCTACTTGAGGAGCTGGAGGTGGGAGGCACAGCCCTGCTGCAGAAGATTCTGCTTTGAGGCCAACCCACAGAGAACTGCACAAATCTTGCCTTGCCTTAAATTTAGTCTTTATCTCTTGTTTTCCTGGTACAAGAGTGCCAGCCATGTCATCAAGAGTCCTCACGAGTTGCTCTACTCGCTGTCACGGTTATTTTGTCATGCTAGGCATCAAAATGCATCACACTTTCCATAGAATTGGATAATAAAAACACACAGCCCCACGTTAGCACTACAAGATGTGCCACCAAACCCATCTCCTTCACATCTGGGTGGGAGTTTTGTAGCAAAATAAGCAGCTGCCAGCAATGGGAGGCTCAATAATGCAGCAAGTTTGTTTGCTTGAAGTCTACAGCTATTTATGAAACTACAGAATAATTATTTCTGTAACTGCAGTTTAAAAAAATAAGACAGAGATACTTAAAATAACATATTTGTCAACATTCCGTTATTATTCCTTGCTTACAGCTAAGTGGCACGACATCTTTCCTTCCTCCCCTCCGTCCCTATTAAGGACATTTCAGAGACACTTACAACACTCCTAGATGAGAAATAGCAGAAGCCAAGCTTAAGTACTCACAGCTGTGCACATCATGTAGCCCAAACCAAAATCAAAACGGCACTGCTCATTCATGGAGTAGTGAATTCCTGGCAGCTGGGGAAGGGAAGGCCAGTCGTGTTCGAAGGGATCATCACGCAGACAATCATAGGAACTGCAACAGGCAAAAATTACAGTAACAGATGGGGCTGTGAGACTTACACAGTGTTTGTGGTTCCAGTGCCTTTTTGTTCCAAACAAAACAGAGCCTACAATTTCTCAGGCACTGGTCGTGAAGAGCAGCTAATATTGCAATTACTCTCACGTTAACTTTATCATGTTGCATCCACCTTTAATGGATTCTATATATACTTTTTCTGAAGCCCTTCCATTGTAATTTCCATTTAGCTCGCAGGTAAATTCCTATCAGTCTCCAGGCTCCCTATGTGAAAGGAAATCAAAGGAAGAATCCACATGAGACCAAGAAGAAAAGAAAGTTTAATTAATTTTCCATTTGTGGAATTTCTTGCTGCCTGCAACTGTCTTTCAAGTCAAGTTTTAGAAGCAGAAGCCAGGGTAACCATCCAAGATTACCACTAGGCTTGCAATTTTCCTGGGTCCTTGCTGAGAAGCAGCAACTCATTTACAAGCATGTGTACTTTTCTGCCTCCGTTAAACGCTCAGGTTTGCTCCCTCTCTGGTTCTCCTGATAGCTCTCAGCTCCATCCATAATTTGTACCAAGTTTCCTCTCTGTGTGATGAACAGGGGAGTTTCTCCTCTTGTCCTAAATCGTGAGGACAGCCTGTGACGTACCAGAATCACGCTTGGCTAAGTCACGTGGAGAACAGAGGACCATTGCTACTATCATTGAATGGTTAACGTGGTCTAAGCGTTGGTTAATTCACCAGACCAACATGACCAAGAGCACCTCTGAAACGTCTCCGAGTTATTTAACAGACATGAGGACACCATACAAGAGTCTGTTCTGGCAATCATTCAGGTTGCCTTGAAGATACCAAGAGCTGAAAGCAGAATTTTGAGGTTAGATTTACTTCAAAGCAAACCATCGTTCTGCTTTCTTATAAGATATTTAAAAATAGCTGTATTTAAAAGAATGTAAAGCAGCCCTCTAGGCCAGATGATTTTTATTTAATGGCTAAAGCTCTAAAGGATCTTACTAATCGAAACAATCATACTTCCCTCACAGTATTTTCATTCCTTATTGCCATACCTAAGATATCTAAGATAATAAAAATATTGACAAAAAGACTGTCTCATGTTTACTTCATGTATTTCGCTTCATTTTTTCCTTCTCATTTTCAGTTTTTGCTAGTATCCTAGTAGTTTACCCATATTTTTCCATACAACTTGCACATAACAACAACGAGAAGTTGGTGTTTTTTTTAAATATAAGGAGCAAAAACATGGTCACAAACATCCAAAATTTGTCAGGGAACTCCAGTGTGGGTCTAGCACCCGAAGTGGCAGGTTCAAAGGGAAGACAAGGAACATGGATGAAGCTGTTTAAATAGCTTTTGCACACAGGGTACTGAGGGAAAAGTAACAACTGAAGAATTAATTCTAGAACCATGTTCTTTTTTAGTTATCTGTTAAAGTCAAGGAAAGCCCTGAGCACTTAAAGGGAAGAATTTCCTCTTAAGGCAGCATCTGCTTATCATCGACAGGTATCACAAGCAATGAATGGCCTTTGAAGCCAAATTTGGTATCTGTAAGACAGACACCACACTTCTGGGTGGGACAGGCACTCCTCCAGCTAGAGGTTACATCAGGGAGGGAGGAAAATTAGCAGTGAGGTTAGTAATGGTGTCTTCTCCTAACCCCTGAGAGGACACCATATACGCTATCAACGTGCAGAAAACAGAGAGATGCAAATTAAATGAACTGAGAACAATTCAAAACAGACTGAAATCAAACTAATTGAGAACTTGCATTATTATTTGCAATCGACGGGGAAGCATCTCATTCCCAAAAGGATGGAGAGGATTCTTTGTTTGTTTTATTCAACCCCATTTGAGTAACTAACAACAGGAGAAAGCACAAATGCTAGATACGGAATTATTCTTGCATGCTTCCTAATCAAAGGAGAGAAGTTGCTTAACAGCTACTCACTGGAGATATCGATTCAGCTCTTGCTGGCTGCAACGAGACCAGTGGAAGCGATGAAACGCGGCTTGCACGAGGGGGGCCATGATGCTCCCCAGGCGAACTTCGTCCCCACATCTGTTCCCTTGGCCATCGTGCTCCATGCCTAAACTGCCCCACACAGGAGAGAGCCAGCATGGTTACAGCACAGGTGAACTCCGAGAGCCCAAGTGCTTCCCACAGCCCAGATGTCACCAGTGGTTGACTGCAACAAGGTTCTTAAGTCCCATGACCCTTGTCCACATGAGCAAGGTCATGAGAAATAAGACAGGGTGAGACTGATGCTAAAGAGCTAGTCTACAGTAGCTGCAACATAGAACCATTGACCCTTGAGAGTACTTTCATGTGATCAGCTTAATCCACTTTCAAAATAGGCTAAAAATGCCTTCTTTGGACTTCTGTGCACATCCACATTTGTGAATTACAGCTCAATGAATCCATTTCTGGATTAAGGATCTAGTCCTCCCCCCCTCCAGAGTATTAACAGAAATTTATTGATACTCCAATCTGGATTTTATCTAACTTTTAAAAAAAACACATTTTTGCTTAATCTGAAGTAGTTTGCAATTGTAGACAAGTCCTTTGCATGGAAAAAACCAAAAGGAGCCACACTGCAAGCTGGTTTAGGCTGGCTGCTGCCATTGTGCAGTAGCAAACCCACATTGCTTAAATGTGAAAAAGCCTGGAAAGTGTTGGGTGATTTCTAGAAAATTACCCCAAGTTACATATATTTTAGAATTTATTTTTGGCCTTATTATGATTATATTTTCTCCTTCCTTTTGTTAGGATCTTATACCGAATTTTTTAATGAGCACTGCTTCACTAACATAGGCGCTATCTGTCCATAACTTAAACCAAATTAACAGATGGGGGCTGAATATGATTTGAGGGATTACAAACATTCTTCAGTGGTATCTCTTCTAAGGCTCACTGTGTACTCTTTTTAATCATAATGCAAAAATTCTGGAATCAAATATCATCTGGGTATCAATTATACATCCCTGTCTAATTAAGATACGTTTACAGTGAGATTCAATAAACTTGGGTAATTTTTTCATTTAATAATTTCTGCTACAACAAAGAGAAAAGGGCCTGCAGGCTTTCTTAGGGAAAACAGAATAGATTGAAACTGTTCAGAAAAAGTCTTCTGGGAACTGTTGTTCTACCGAAGAGAAAATGGGAATCAGTGGGTGTTCTCCGAGAACAGGGAAACTGAAATGCTTTGGGAGAAACCACAGCTCTGACAACTGCTGCCCGGTCAGTCATTGGTTCTAATCACATCGTTAAAGTAAAATGATTGCGCTTTTTATAAACAAAATATAGAGATAAATTAAATATATAGAACAGTTGTAACCTCAGTGCTTGGCACCTTGTTTTGATACACTGTTGTATTCTTTACCAGCAGTAACATATACAGACGATGCACTTATTCAATAAGGATTGCTTTGAAGAACCATGTAGTTCACTGACTCAATTAATTCATATTTCACCATTATGAGTACTTTACAGTTCCACCAGGACACTATAATACATCTTTCAATCTACTCTCACAGCAGCCCTGGAAGGTATTTTGGTATCAGTTCCTTTTTCCATTTCAAAGTACCAAAATATAAAGCTTACTTAGGATCATAAAGAAAGCCCTGAGAGAGCTGAGACCCAAAGCCACGGCTAACCCTGAATATTGTTTCTTAACAGAAATCACATCTTTCCAATAACATCGGTATTTGTCAGTACCACAGGCATTAGGATGTAGGACACAGGATGTCTACAGTTCTACTCACACATGTCCAGTTTCATGAGCCACCACAAACGCAGATGAAAAACCATCTTCATGGTTGAGAGTGCAGCTTCGAACAGGATGACACATTCCAGTGACCGGAGCGTAGCCTGTGAGAAATACCCCGTGTTCCAGAAAATGAACAAGGATGGGAAGGCAACGTGGTGAGAATTTCTAGGACAAACATCTGTCTTCTGTTGTGACACAAATACAGTTGAACAGGTCCTCTCAAGAGACCTCTGCCCCCCAATATTCAATGATGTGCTCCATCATCTACGAAACAGATGGAACCAGCTTGCTGAACAAATTAAAAGCTGTATTCCTAGCTCACCAAGAAACTGTTGTCACCTCTAGGACCATCCTGCAACTGCCTTCTCCAAGTGCATGAAGCAAGAGGGGAAACGCTGCTGCGAGATGGCTCACGAGGAGCTTGGTGCAGGTCCAGCCCTCGGGGAACATGTGAGCAAAGCCCCAGTCCTGTGTTGACAACCCTGATCTGGCCAACCCAAAAGAAATGGGAAAGCTATAGATTTATCCCCTCCAGAGAACAAACCTGATCTCACAGGAGGCAGAGCCCTGAAAAAGGGAGAAAGTGGACAGCACTTGGCCCTGCTGTTCCAGACCTCTCTGAAACAATATTTCTTGGCAATCCTGCTGGAACATGGCAAGAGCTTTGGAGACTCCTTAAACACACAATCTAGTCTTTAATCTCTGGGCATTTTTCAGGACTGTTTATATAGGGATCTCATTTGCTTGGCTTCAGTAAGAGCAATTAAATAATCCAATAAATTATCCCACCAGTAAGAAAGGATAAAATAATAAGTGAAACAGTTACAACTGAAAATGGCCATATGCAGAGCTCCCGGGGAAAGAAAAGGTTGACCACAACTAAGCAAAAGGTAAACAATTAAACTTTGCATAACTACTCTTACCAAGTGATAAACACAACCAATGCTCAGAAGTCTTGACCTTTACAAAACAACCTGACAAACACCTTACCTTGCATGCCAGATGGACCAAAATCCTGCCTCGTGAGGAAGATGGCGTGGTCGTGGTACTCTGCGTGCCCCGTGTCAGGTTTCTGCTGCAAGTAAGCCCAGCGACACACATTTTCCAGGCTTTGCGAAGGGTTCCCAATCTCTATCAGACTCATAGACTGCACGTGCACAGGTAAAAAAGATACCAAGAGTTATTTATTAAAAGCGTCGCAATGTTTTCCCCCAAATTGTTCAGGCACTTGAGCAAGCATTCCATGTCTATTACAAGTCTGTTCTTAACAAAGGGACAATTACACTTCAGAAACAAATTTTAGTAGATCAAGAAAGTACGAAAATAGCTAAAATTCACAGATTAAATGCAATTTCTGCTTTTAATGGGGTCTAAGATATAATAAAAGAAAGAAAAAAGTTATAATGAGGTTAAATAAAAAGATGGGTATTTTAATGGCAAAACTGATATTGTGTTGTGCTCTGTGTGTTATTATTTCTACGCCACCCTGGCACCAGCTTGTGGCATCACTTCCAGTCTGGATATAGAGATTCCAATGGTGCCCGTGTCCCTGTTGGAACTGCAGCAGCTGTTGGCCAGTGGAAACTAACCCAGCGTGGGGAAGGGTAATGCCTCATGGCCAAGGGAAGCAAATGGCAACAACGGATGGCCAGCACCCAGCCCTGGTTCATCAGCCACTTCTGCCATGAAACCGAGCTGTTAGGGCTGTTTTGTCAGACATTTGAACACTACTGGATGTTTTAAGTGTAAAAACTAAGTGGACTTTTTTCCGCCATGTACTTTCAGCAACGGACTTTCCCAATGAATGTCTTCTAAAGTTCATTTTCTTTATCCCATTCCAGATCTGAAGATCTTTCAGAAGGTAGTACATGCCGTATGCCGTTCTCCCTATAAACCTCACATTACCTGGGTGGTGCACCAAGACAGCTTAGGTGACTCAAATGAGCCAATGTGTGTTAGGTGCAATGCAAAGGATAATTCTCTTGAACAAGAAAGAGAAAGTATTTTAAAAATCCAACTTCTACATTTGCCTTTTTTTGAAATACTGCTTTCTAAAGAATTTCCAGTTACTCTACTTAATACTGTGCATTGGTAAGACTTAGGAAAACTTATTAAATGTGGGATGCTATAAAATGTATGACTAATTGACCCATCCCAGGCCTTCCAGGATTTGTAAGAACTACATATGTGAACCCTGGCTTTTCATTTGCAAAAATTATATTACCATGACAACACTGTAATCATAACACAAACCACTACAATTTAGATGCTATACTGTACTGTAAGCCTTTGTCATGTTTGGAACAAACCTATGTTCCAAAATACTTAACGTACAGCAAAATCCAGCCTGGGCCAAAAATAAGAGAGAAGTTATATAGTTTGTGTTTAAATACAGATGTATTTGACATGTCCTCTAATTGAGTGCATTGAGAGTATTGACTACATGAAAAAGAAAATCCTCAAAGGGTTGTGGAAGAACAACTGGAGTTGATAAAAGAAAAGTCTGCCAAACTGAGGTCTGATTTTGGCAAAACTAGGATATTACAATTCTGCAAATGTTCAGAAAAACAAATTAATAAACCAAATAGAGGCACAGTTTGGATTCTGATACCACTGTGGAATGAAAAAGTTGTAATATAATCCCACGCTGGAGCATACTGCTTCCAGCCATAATTCCCTTGGAAATTGAACTAATAACCGTATTTAAATGGTGGGATAGTTGTGGTGCCTTTATTGCATCTTCATGTATTTATAAGAACAGACTTAAACAAACTTTGAATGACTATTACAGGGTAAAATCCTGGCTCTTCAATCAAAAATACTCCTCAATTGAACAAGGTTTGTTCAATTATTGGGGCCTTTATTAACATAAAGAAGTCATAAAATGAAAACAAACAAGCAAACAAAGAAATTATTTACATCATCTCTACCTTGTCCTCATTTCTCCAAAGCTGCACAAAACAAATCAATCCCTTCAAGAAGCTCAGTGAGAAATCTTGCTGGCAGATTCAAAAAGTGCAGAATGTTGTAAAATTAAGTTGAAAAATCATTGTGTATTGTTTGCTAATAGTTCTTTGTCTCACAATTACCTCTTTCTTTACATTCTACCAAATGACAATCATCATTTTTGTATAAGATGCATTGATCAGAAAGCAAACCAAAAATACATGTTATCAACACGTGCTCTATTTAAGGGTATCTGAATAGTTGTAAAGAAATCTCTGCATGCATGATCAACAAACAAGAACTGAATATAAAAAAGGCACTAATTTCCAAATAACCTCTATTTTATAGGTTTCCTCTGTCGTGTCACCTCTTCCCTATCTCCTAAACTGAAACCTTTGCAGTAGACCCCAGCACAAAAGCAAAATACAAGTCTCCGAATGAACTAACACAGCAGCTTGCAGCACTTTTCTGAACATTGAGTCTGCCAGAGACTAGCTCTGCCGCAGCGCACCCAGCAGCTCCCATGGTTCAGGCACTGCATTGGCATTTGGCACGAGTCAACAACTGTTTTCACTGGGTACTGAAGTCCACTCTGAGACCAAAGCCACTACTTCAGTCCAAGAGCATCTCAATGCTTATTTACCAATACAGTGATTTCAGAGTTTCTGTTCAAGCAGGCAAAAGGAGAACCAACTGGTTAGTGTGAAGCATTGAGGGGTTTTTTTGCATCCAACACACTGGGGAAAATGAAGAAAATCCCTTTGGCATAAGAAGGGAAACCGAGAACACACAAGTCTCTAAAACATGTTTCAACTGATGGCCTGATTTCTTTGCCAATGACACAATTTTACATCAAAAAAGTGGCACATGTAAAATTGAGCCTTACTGCTCTTTAAGTTGGGAAACGAGGCATCCAGTAGGAAACCAATTCTTTCAAGCATCTATGTGCTACAGGCATAAACTGCAAGTCCAGGTTCTATGTCAGTGAGGAGGACTTCCAAAAAGTAAGTAAAACTCAAGTCTATCTGCTGAGTACTCAAAGTCCACTGAGCACTCAAATCCTCTGGCCACTAATTCCTTGCCTTTCATCACTGTAATGTAGCAGCCTGGAAAGAGAAACTCACTAGATTCCTAACAAATTTTCACCTGAATTCACACTTTCTGCAATTTCTCAAAGACTTTCAAGTCAGCAAGGCTCCAATAGTACAAACAGCGAGTACCGTGTGGCCAGGGAACCACCGACCTGGGGTCCCAGTCAATCCCACTGTGCTGCACAATTGCACTGGTTCAGACCAAAAACCCATGTAAGTCATGGTCCTCTCCTGATAGTAGACCATGGGATGCCCAGGGAAGGGAATTAGAGGAGTGCAAGTATAGAGTACCATTTGCCTCCAAATAACCTTCGGATCAGAGATTTACTGACCAGACATATCTTTGTATTGCATTATTATTCACTTTTTCAGCTGCCTCACCTTTAAAGATAAATGCTGCTGTCCTGCAAGAAAGGAGCTTAGGAAACCAGGCAGAGCTTGTTACTAGACAGGGCAGATGTAATATGTTTTGGAAGGACATTGTCCAAAAATTTACTCTTGTAGAGATATCAGATAACACTTGACAATATTTTCTGTTGGAAGTCAATGGGGAGCTTTCATCAGACTCAGAAAAGCTCAGCCCCTTATTAAATGGACAAAGTGAAAGGAAAAAGAGGAAAGGAGATCAACTGCAAGCAGTAATAAGGACTATAAGTAAAGGTAAAATCCCTCTTTGTCAGAGTGCAAACAGAGAAAGTTTGGGGGTTAGCAGGCTGTGTATGAAGAAGTGGTGTAGGTGTTACTGTTGGCCAGCAAAGGACCCACACTGCCAGGAACATGCAGGTCCTGCAGCTGGCTGGGAGCTCAGACCTGGCTGGGAAGGACCTCTTTCCAAACAGGACAGCAGGCCTGTGGAGAGCATTACTCAGCTGATCAGCAGGAAAACTGCCAATGGAAAGAGAAACTTTCCTTCTCACAGGAAGAAAAGCAAAAAAACTGTGGGCATTTCAGAGAACTGCTGATGGAAACAGATGGAGATGTTGGCCAAGAAGTGGAAAGACCTCAGCTCGGAGAACATCCCCCATGTGAGGAGACACCACAGAGGGTTACAAGGACAGACTGCCCTAGAGAACCAGATGAGATCCTTGTTCTGGGATACTTAAGATCTGCTAATGCCTTCCATTTTCCTTCTTTTTGATTTTGCCTTCATTTCTTCTCTACTCTCTTCCATCTTAGATGGAAGCAGAAGAAAATACCAAAAATAGAAGACAACTGAGTTGCAACTACCATTCACACAAAGAGTCAAAGGAGGGCGGTAAGAAATGGTTGAAAGTCGTTACTACACAGATCCAGAGGCCCTCAAGCTTTCTTTGCAACCTGTCCTGTCTTTTGGGAAATTAGCAGTGTGATGTTCTGTTCTCTGTTATAAAGACACTGAAGAACAAGTCACTTATGAAGCTGACCGTGAGGTCCTTCAAATACTTGTGGAGATTGTTTGGAAAGGAAGAAGTATGTCAAACATTTTCTTTTACAATTTCAAGTACAAAGTTATCTTTGAAGAAAACTGCAAATTTTGTCTATAACCTACCCAAACTTTTAAAGAAAGTCCAAGTTGCCAGTACGTGTGAAAGACACTGGTATCACACATAGAATGGCAGCTTTACTTAACCCACTGCTTTATTCATCTGCCAATTGACGTAACGAGGTACAATTTTGCAGTGGTGTTGATGAGCAAGTACTTGACGCTGAGAACACAAGAAATTTAGGTTGGTCAGAAGCTTTCAGAAAAAGGACCTTTCCTAACTCATCCATTAGGTGGTGCTCCAAGAGTACCAACGGAGAAGGCTTTGCCGCTCTTCAGTAGCTCCAGAAGGAGCAGAAATATGCTTGATAAGCTTCAAACTATGGTAGCAAAAGTTGGACCATAGCAGGGCACACATTCAGGAAACAATTTAACATATGACTTTCCCTTCTTGAATGTGTAACATCTCTGCAAAACACACTGTTTACATTGCTTTACTTGGCACTTCTAGTGTTCATTGTATATTGGATTAGATCATCTATATTCTTCTCTCATCCTGAGCACGACAAGCAAAAAGTAAATAAATACAATTATTGAGTGTCCATGGTAACCAAACTAACAAAAATAGCTCATTCAGCAAACTGTCATTTTGCATTCAAAGGATTTGCAAAGCCTTCTTATGGCAGCAGTTTGTAAACATTTTTCAGTCTCTCGATCTGTAGAAATGTAAGCAGATCAGGAATACAAAGTACTGTTTATGCTATTAGCCAGCTCTCCACTCTTCCACGTCCCAACAAAACACACTGGGAAATTATAAGCTACGAGTCCAATATAATAAATTAGGCAATTCAACAGTTTTCCCAGATAAAAAAATAAGAGAGACAATAACTCCTCTCATCTTTATCCCAACCCTAAACACAGGAAAACAGTGCAAAAATACGAACAGCAGCCAAAATGCTGTAAAATACGTAGGTTCTGGCTTTGCAACTCAGTCTGTGCAGAACTGGTTACAGGAGATGGCCAAAGGCTGGGGTCAAGACCTCCATCTTCAGACACGTTTGTACAGCACACTGCAAGATCAGGGCTTGATTCCTGATCATTGACCTGATATTTTCAGGTCTTCTGCATCTGCCAATGTCAGTGGAAAACTAAGGTACTCAGCTCACATTGGTGACCTTCTAAGCTTGGGGATAATCTTGTCAATATATATAGACACCTGTTGGGAAGGGAGTAAAGACAACTGAGCCTGATTCTTCTCAGTGGTATCCAGAAAAAAGACAAGAGGCAACAGGCATAAACTGAAATATAAGAAATTCCATTTAAATGCAAGAAAAAGGTTCTCAGCAACCTGCTCTCCGTGCTTTGAGCAGGGGGTTTGGACTAGATTGGTGCCCTGATGTCCCTTCCAAGCACAGCTATTCTGTGACCCTCATGTACAGTGAACAACCCCCTTGCCTTGCCAGGCACAACTGCTCTCAGCCAAAGGCTTTGTCTCTTCCCAAGAAAAGCAGAGATGAGTGGAGCCCTCATCCCTTTCTCTCCAGCCAGGGCCAACAGCAAAATGGTAAAGACAGACATCAGCTTCAAGGGATAAACTTGGCTTGTCCTTCCATCTCAGCTGTGTCACCTGTGCCACCCTCTGGGAAACAGAGAGAAGAATCAGGCTCAGACCAAACCACTTTCCATCCTGGCTGAACCAAGAATATCTTCCCTGCTTGCATCAAGCTTAGAGATGAAAAGGTCAGATGGCAGCGATGGAGAGGGTCAAGCTTAGAGATGAAAAGGTCAGATGGCAGAGATGGAGGGCACCATTTTATGAAAAGATCGAAGGTAGCAGGAGCTCTGATAACATCTCAGACATACACAAGTGAAAAATCCTTCTCAGCTGAATAGTTCTGTCCTATAAGATTGTAGGCATCCACCCCGTACTACCTTATTCCTGAACTTAAAGCCATTTGGGTTTTCTTCTCACTCCTAATCTTTTTGGAAGGCTCTCTGCCTTGGTGGTAAGGTTCTTCTTTCAATTTGACCAAGTTAACACATGGCCACAGCACAACCACTTGCTCCGGGTCCAACACTGGTTTATAGCCAACACAGATTTTCTCTTCCTACTGGTTGCCATCCAGATGGGTACAGAGCAGCCACAGCATCCCTCAGCATATCCCACCCTGTTCCAGTCTTAATACGGGTGACTCGAGCTGTTCATGTTGCTCCAAAGGAGAGTGGTGTCCTGCACTGCCACGTTCACGTTTCCCCAGAAATAACCCTCACAAATCCTCAAGTGGCTGCATTTATTGAAACCCCTGCAGTTCCTGCAGAAGTCTTTTTGGCTTTTTTTCTTTTTTTTTTCATTAATAACGGTCTTAATTATACCCACTCCATCTAATGTGTGTGCTTTTCTCTGCTGCGGTGCGAGGGCAGCTCATCTGCAGACAAAGTCACCATTGTCGATGGACAGAGCGTGGGGCTGGAGCCAGGAATTTATGAGGTCTTATCCCCAGCCTGCCAGTGGCCTTCCGTGTGGCCTTGGAAAATAACACTTAACGTCTTTGTTTTTTTAGCTGTAAAATGGGAATAATAATCTTTATTCATCCACCTCAAAGAGGCGATGAGAGGATTTTATGCAGTGCTCAGGATTTAAATGTTTCCAAACAAATTTTATAATCACCAGCCAGGGTTTTTAAATCCATTCTCAGCTCATCTCTTGCCACCTCCTCTCCGCTTGGTGATAGTGGTTGCTTTGCTTATTCCCCTGAGCGAGCTGGATTACAGAGTCGTTACAACCAAAATAGGTCTAAATGGAATAATTTGCCCAAACGTTGAATTATATTCATCGCAAATGTATCCACAGTTTCCAAAATTTAGAACCAATCTTCCTACTACTGAAGGCAAAAAGGCAGGAGTGAGCCAGCTCATCTTTTTCCCATTTAAAGAAAAACGCACCGCACATACCCTGTTTACTCATTTACAGTATCCTGTCGCATCACGAAAATCTGTGACTTTGGGGGATCAGTGTAAGGAAAATGCAGAGAAATGCATGACAGCTTCTGAAGCCACCACAGATATGGAGCAGTCTTTGCAGGAACCATTTTTCTATCCTATTGAAGGAATTGGTACATGAGCGGGCAGCAGCCAGGCACGGTCAAAGCCTTCACATCAGCCCCTCTGATATGTCAGACAGGGTTGTTCATTTGTTTGAAGGACTCAGAGAAAAGTGGGGAGTCAGGAAAGGGCTGGTAGCTTCAGCCTGCCCACCCCATCCACAGCACAGCCACACGCTGCCCTCCCCTCCAACACAACACCCAGCGGCCAGCTCAGAGGTAATAACTTGCACAAAGTGTTAATTCAGTAAAACCATGTCAGAGCTTTTGCATTTGCCCCTGAAGTAATTTAAACATGTGATCACCAAGGAATGTCTTCCGTTTTTTCATCTTACCAGGGCAATTAATGCAATTACTGAAATGACTGAAACTTTTGAATGTACAGTTGCCTGTGTTTGAAAATATTAGAAAATAAGTACATTTCAAGGAATGGAGTAGCTTCAAGCAAGAATCACTGGAAAGCTGGTTGCTATGCAACTCGAGTATTGTCCATATTATTCTTATCAACAGATGACATATTGTATAAAATAATATAATCCTCTTTACAAAAAAACCCCACAATACAGTAGAAGGCTGTTCAGGGGTGGAGAATTGGCAATAGCTCAGAGTGCTGTCATAAACCTGACATTGATGGCACATACTTCATCAATTACAGAACCATAATGTAATTATTATGATTATTTAAATGGCACCCTTGATAATATATATAAATTGCCTACAATGAAGCAAATGAATCTGAAGAGATCAGCTACATGCTTTCAAAAGAAACGCTTACTGAAACAAGACTTGGATAATATTTTCATATTGTGAAGCCAACCAGGCTGCTTCATTCATGCACTGCCTTAACTTGTACATGCGCCCTTCCTTTTATTATGTACTTTGAATATGGATTCCTAAAAGTTATTAGTGCTGGTATGCTTCAGTGGGATAGTAAAATATTGAAGGCTTTGCTCTAATTCCTCAGAACAAGTTCAGAAAGTAAGAGCTATGCATCTTCTCTCTTTGCGCTTTTCCACTGCTAAATAATCCCAGCCCTCTGAAGAGAAACCTCCTCACCTTCTGCTCCCTGTTACTACTCCTCTGATCAGGAGCTTTAGAAATCTCAACATTAAAAAATGTATTCTTATACAGCCAGGGCTCCCACACCATTAGGTGGAGGAGCTCTGAAATTATACCTTTTACAATAATTTTACTTTTTTCAGAAAGCCATAAATTGCCTTTCATGTAAATAAGCATCAGATAGAGAAATGCAAGAAAAATATTTAGGGCAAGCTTGTGATATGAGAATTACTCCTTTTTATGCTCTGCTGAAACCAGCAGGATAACTCAGGAACTGAAACATCATCCAGTGCAGATTATGGATCTATAATCCAGAAGCAGAGTATCCACAAGCAGGTTCCATAGCACTACTTGCAATGGCTATTTTTGTCATGGGGCCAAAGACTCATCAAGAAGTGAAGGTTCCCCTGGTCCATCTCACTCTCCTCTCTGAAGAAGATAAATATGAAATCAATAACTTTCAAATTATCAATGGACAACACTCTATGTTTTGTAAGAAAATAAAGATTCTTAAGGTGAAGATTCTATTGTCTTCCATCAGATAAATGGCAGAAGTTATCAGAGTCCAGACTGGTGCAGATTTATAGAGCTAAGGATGACACACAGGACAATTATGAAATACTTATGAAATAAGGACAGTAAGGAAGCGACTAGCCCATGCGCTAATTCTGCTGGCTTCTGCCACTACTGCAATATCAGATTTTTATGAGAATTATTAGTCAATCTGCAATCCCTCGAATTGCTGTCATTACAGCAATCACAAGGGTATTTTTTTTATTTTGTAATGGAATGTTAACTACACACACCATGAACTTTCGGTCACAAAACGGCAAATGGGACCTTTTATACCTTTTATTTTAGGACACACATCTGATTAAGCTTATCCAAAACATGTAACTACATCATTATCTACATCACTGCAGGAAGAGTGGAGATGGATTGATGTGTTTAGTTCTCAGATGGGGAAGCTCCAACAGAACAATTTATCCCAAACTGGTCTCCAACAGAGTCCAGACTAGAACTTGGAGCTCCCTCATTTGCCCCAGGGAGGAAAATTCTTAGCTGGTGCCGAGCAGGGTAATGGGGGAATGTCAGCGGAGATCCACCACCAACACCATCTGGTTCTTCAGACAACGTTTCACCAACTCACATGAACGTATACAGAGTTTTCCAGAACCCAGGTTTATTCCATGAACACGCAAATGCCAGCAACTCCAGAAAAAGGACCACAGAAAAAGGGACGTTAGGTTGTAACACCCTGCTGGGCACACTGCTGTACTAGAGAGCACTGAAACTGCATGCCCTTGACCACAGCATTTACCAACATACTTGAAACACCCTGTTCCTGTTTCCACGGAATTTGATGTTGATTTGGCAAAAATAAGACATGGGTACTCAGCAGTTCAATACTTTTGAAAACCATTTACCATTTCATTCCTCTTTACCCAAGTTTTGCCTGTAGTTGTAGTTTTGCCCTTACATAGAAACAGCAAGAGAACACACAGTATTCTTAATTACAGATCTGATCTGCAGAGCTCTTGCCTTCTGGCCCCTATTCCACAGAATTTGCACTTAACATTAAGCACACATGTAGTCCCAACTAATGTTAAGCACAAGTTTAAATGAGTTCTTGGAATGAGGCTGTAGCCCCTCAGCATCCTGCAGAACTGATCTTGTCTTTATTGTTACTTACACACGGTTCTACCGCATCACCTCATGCTTTCTTTAGGAACCAAAATGTTCTCTACATTTCAAGGATTATTCCAAACAAATCTAAAAAGACAGACTGCCAGAGCTAAGCAGCAACTTAAAATGACACAGCGAAAACTCAGAATAAATCAAAATTCTTTGAAATGTAAAGTTCAAATACATACAAACATAAAAGTTCTTTATATTCATAGACAACATATGAATAAAGGACGATGCATGAATTAAAATACAAAACCGATACATGTCACCAGTAACTACATTGTTCACAAAAGAATGAAGTTCATTCAGAGATATTGATATCCTCCATTTCAATTAACCTTTACTTACCTTGCCATAGCTCAGCAGGATTATCCTCACCAAGACAACGTTAATGTGAGCACCCAGGGACTCATCATGATAAATTTCATTAACCTGCAAAAGAGTTCAGCACTTTAACCATGGTACTGGCAACAAGTAACGATGAAAGCAGTGATACAGCAGTACCTTTTATGCACTGTCATTAAGCCAAAGATCACTTTGTGATCATATATTAAAGGGGAAAATTCCACTGATGTGAGAGGGAATGTTTTCTTTTCTAAACTCTGGTGTAGCTCCCAACAGGCCATAATTCAGGAAATAATTTCAAATCAAGACTTCATCAGAGACTTCATATTAGCAGGTATTTAAGTGCCAGCCTAAATGGATTTATATGTACCCTGGTGCAACCACATGATGCAGCTGAGCTGATTTAACAGAAGGAAGATTCCCAGCTCCCCTCTACCTCACCCCAGCTGCGTGTGCCCGCTGGAGCCCAGAGCACAGAAATCCAAGCAAAATCCTGAATAGCTCTGCTGGCCAAGACCATGCATAGGGAAGGGGACAGGGAGAAGAGAGAGAGGACCTCTCTCCAGAGAGCCATTCGCTGGATGGGCTCAGCTGCACCCTGTAACTCTTCCATCTGGGACCCATCACATCACACCCTGACAAGGGGACATACCTCCCCCCAAAAGCATGGTCAGCCACATGGGTTGCCCTTATTGTGTGTCAACACTAATCAACGTTAAACTTTGCAAGCAGAACAAAAGCTACAAAATGCCAGAAAATTAAAAATCATCTTCTTTTTTATACTAGAGCTAAATAACAGAACACGCACACGGGGAAATCACCCCAGGAACACTGAAAACTTTAAATATTTAGAATAGATAATGAAATGTGGATGTATAAAGATTACTTAAGAAACACCACTACAAGCAACCTGGGCTAACATTAACTGTTAAAGAAGCTGATTTAGATATTCGGTGATGAAGACTGCATGAGACTCAGCCAAATGGCAGGGGTTTAGCTTTACAAATTAGAAGAGGCAGATGAGATTCCCTGCAAGGCAAGTGTCTTTCCTAAAACCTCCTTCCCTTGGTAAAGGTTGCACCAAACTGGACTGCTTTGCTGGCTGGACCTAAATTGAATTTATTCCTACAAAACAGATTCATTACTACAAGCTAATAAGTAACTTTCAGAAAACCTTTCATTAGAAACGTAGTAAATAATGTCCTGTTTCTTCAATCAGCCCCAGTTTTAATGGCCCATCTTTTATCTCTGTAAAAATCATTAAAACCAAATATATCAGTGTAGGTTTTTCTAAGCAATCCCCGTTGACATTTTAAAGCAAATTTTAATTCATTGTATCAGTAATTTTTGGAAATAAGAGCCTCATTTTATGCCTGGTAAAAGTCCAGGTTTTCAGGAGCCCCGAGCGCCCTGCGGTGATGGGAAGGAGGAGAGGGGCTGAACCTCGGCTCCAGGAGCAGACTCAGACCCTGCAGGGCATCTGTCCGGGCACCTGGGGAACACGCCAGGGGATGCTCGGGCTCCAGGCTCATTACCAGCTGATGAGCAGATCCTTGGCTGCACGATGGTGGGTGAGGAGCCCATGGCTATGACTGGCTTCAGGGGCTGCTGTTTTCATTGCAGTGTAAAGCAGCCGATGTGTTCAGATCTGCTTTGCAAACAATACCTCTGGAAATTCGATTTGCACATCTAAATAAGACTTTAGAAGACTAACTTTATGTTCCTGCATTGAAAAAACATCTTTTCCTTCTACTTTGAGGGCCATTACTGAATACAGATCATGAAGAGGTAAGATAGAAACACGCATTTTGCTTTACAAAAATTCTTTCACCCAGGAAAAAGACACTTGGGTGTTGTCAAGGGAGGCAGGATATTAATCTGCCTCGCTCTGTGTAGCGGGAAGAGAGAACGTGCATCAAGGATACGAGGCTGAAATAAGCTGTAAATTACCTATACATGAAATGAGTACTCAACAAAACCTCCTGTGTATAGAGGACAGTAAACACAGCATGTAAATAAGTATTTAATTAGTTCATAAAGCATAATCCAAATTGCTGCACACCGCTCTCTCATTAACTTCCAGAATTTAACCTAAGCCTCCTTTAACAATAGCTGAGTAGCAGAACAACTGTATCGCTGTGCTGTGCCAAAAGGAAACTTGGCTTGAAAACATTGATGGAACAGAATTGAAAGACTGTTTGACTGTTCATGCAAATGACATCTAACAAACAAACTGTGAATGAACAGAAAAGCACAAGCGCTGTAAAGAGCTGCTTGGTTCTCTTGGGATACTGGATTTTCTGCAAGACAGTGGGTCAATTCAAAGCTCCAGGTCTTGGTTTCATTAATAAGGATGAGTCCAGCCCCTCTTCACACAGCAACGGAATTGAACCCTCTGCGCCTTTCTTTAAGCTAAACCCTGGTTTTACTAGTAGTGTCTCACTGCATGCAGATAATATGCTGAAATAGATGTTTTTCTTTTTTGCAGCATGGCCCAAATCACACCCACTTCTTTCAGGAAGTTATTAAAGAAATGAGATCCAAGCTGAATGTTGTGCTCTCAAACATTCATGAAAAGTGCACACACAGAAAGGGCCTCCACAATCCCTGTCTCAGAGTCTCCAGATTTCCACCTGCCATTTAACAGGAAAGTTGAAAGTTAAGCTAATGCAGTTCATACAGGGCACAAAATGACCAACCAGCCTGTGGAATCAGAAAGCTCCAGGCTCTCATCCAACACAACTGCTTAATTAGGTGCTGCAATGTTTGTTTCAAAGCACAGATAATCAAACAATGGGTATATACTGTGTTCAGATGTCTCTGTGCTAAATACACACCGGTGTGAGAATGATTACATAGCACTTTTACAGCACTGCATCTCCACGTACTTCAGTAGGACATCCTGGTTCACACCAACACAATTAAAAATCAGAGTGGATCGCCTGTTTCTTCCTAGTTCAGTAGGTCTAAAATTATGTTGCTGCGTAGGAAAAGAGAGTGCAGAAAGACCATCCCAAAATCACAGCTCCTGAGCTGAAGGGAGTGAAGATTCTGCATTAAATCTTGCTAGATGTCCTACAGTGATTCAGCATTTATAGAGGGCGATGAAGAAGGCTGGGTTAATCTCAAGGAATTCAAGGCATGGTGAAATACTGTAAAGAGACTTTCATCAAGCTATTGTAGTTCACAAACTATTTTGGGATAACTTTGGTTTATTTTTCTGGGATATTTCAATCAAAGCAAAACATGCATTTCTATTTAAAGTCTCTGTTTAGAAATCAGGCTGGCACAGATTGGTGCTACATAAGAAAAACAAAGACCTTATTTATTTCTTTCTTCTGTCCTTCTCTGCTCATTTTATAACTCTTCTGCCCTGAGCGAGTTTGAAGTCAGCACAGCAAGCACATAGAATACATCAAAAAACTCCAATTAAAGACAAGCTAAGCATCTGTGAGAGGCATCATGCTTTGTAAAAGAAGCACTGCAAAGTTTTTATTATTGAGCAAAGCGGGGCCCAATCCTAAAAGGGAATTTTGAAAAGTGCTGTAACACAAATGGTAATAAACAGCCTGCAGATTTGCTAGTTTTGGTGCAGGATGTCTTACTTGCTGATGTAGCTGGTAGGGTTTATAGGGAAAGTCAGGTGGTTCCCTGAATCTCTCATTAAACCAATGCGCAATAGCAGAAAGAATAATCTGCATATTTTGGCAAGTCATTGGCAAACTCATTCATGCAGTTGGAAGGAGTTCCCAGCTTGCAAAGTTGGTTAGTATCCACTATGCAAAAGACAGCCCACTTCATCACAACTCATCCCCATCCTGCTGAACCATAAATCATCGCAGCTGAGTCCGTCCCGAGGCGCACCCTCTGCACTGCACCATACGGTTGGGTGAGCACCACGTCCTGGGGCTCCCCGAGCACACATCCCTGATGGACATCTCATAGTTTCAACCCCTGGCTACCATCAACCTCAAACGGACCTGACCCAGCTACAGCGGCCATCAGAGGGCTTATCTAACCATTTGGAGAGGGCACAACACAGGACGCAGTTTACACATCTGGCTTTTCACCACAAATTGCTGATCCATCCAACCCAATTAGCCTGCTCTTTGATCAACCCACATCTTTATGTAACTACTGTTGCAGAAACTCCCGATGGCTACGTGCTCTGGGGCAGAGCCGGGACCACGCGCGGATCTCTGCCGGAGCGACAGCGGAGGAGCTGGAAAGCATCAGTGCCTTCCCCGTGGGATGGCAGAGCTCCTGGCATGTCATTGTTTGAGCTCAGCCTGAGATGCAGCTCATTCATCAGATCATAATTATCTGCAGCAAAGCCTCAGTGCCTGGTGGGCATCCAGTGATTGTCTATTTCTGTAAGAAACGGCTGGTTTGAATTACAGAATAGGAACCAGAAATGTCATGGTGGATACTGAGCACAAACTTTTGTAATCTGACCCTCCCAAAAGCGTTCCCCTCTCACTTTATTTTTCTGTGTTCCCACTTCAAACGCCACTATCCTCTTCGATTTTCATCACCTCCTTTATGCTTTTGAAGATCCCAAACTAACATTTCTAACATTCCCAAAGCTTCATCCTAATCCCACAGGAATAACATGACATCAGTTCCTCGGGTGCATAAACTATGGTCACACAGAAAGTCATCAGGCAAAATCCAGGGCTCCCAGTCTCCCTTTCTAGTCCTCACAAGGCATTTCCTCATTTCCTCAGAGAGGAACTCTTTTTTTTTCTGAAATCTTTGTTGAGCATCACAAGGAAAAAAGAATAATGAAAGCACACAACACACATGAAACTTAAAGGTCAAACTGTGATCTCAGATTTGGAAAACATCTATCATTCTGCTCAAAACCATGGGCAACAGGCAGTTTTAGAAGAGCTTGGCAATGTACACTATGAAATGGAGATAAGAATCTGGCATTTTGTATGCAAATACAAGTCCGAGTCCTGATTTACCTTCCCTGGTGTGAGAGTCAGTAGACGTTACCAAGTCCAAGTTAGCTGCTTCTGATCAAAATGAAAAACATTCCCCAGAGCAGATGTGTTGGCAAGGCACTAGGTAGCTTCGTGTTACGGGTCTCTATCTCATCTTCGACTGTAACATTGGCTTTAGAAAGGTCATAGACTTTGTTTTCTGACTTCATGACTAATTTATTTTCCTTAGTTCCTCCCTCAGGCTCTTGGAACTCCTCATTCTTGCCCACAAAGCACTGCTCTGAGAAGTTTCTCTAAACACTATAAATTACCTTTGCACCAAAAGACTTATTATTTGTTTGAATTACTGTCTCAAGATCACTTTAATAAAATCAACTATAGTATCGTGAAATAATTAAGCAGATTCGTTTATTATGCTAATACAAGAGACAGGGGGGTGGTGTCAATGGAATAAATACAGTAACCTCTTCAAATCTATGTGGTTTGGTTAAGAAAAGCATCCAACATTTGAAAGCTGATACTAATTATCCATACTCCATCACACAAACCACACTGTCACAACTCCAAAGTCCCTGACTGCAACCTTTATGGCTAAAGTTCATGTTGGTATTTGGAGTAAAGGAAAAATCTATCTTTTAACAGTAATTACACTCCACCTCCAGGATGGTACCAATACCTGTGTGATACTCTGTGCTATGTCCAGCAGGGCAGCAAGGCACATTCCAGTTAGTAATAATGATAATGCTCATCTAATTGACCCTGGAAATAATACCCCTGTGAAGATGAAGTCAACCTGTAAGAGTTCAGAGAGGGTATTTCCTGCGGTATCTCCTGAATGCCCAATCACAAGTACAGCTTCCACTGTAGCGTGGCAACCAAGAAAATGAACAACAGTAATCTCCCGAGGCCTCCTCATAAACTGTTCTTCTCACTAGTCACAGTTACTGGTTTATAATGAACAGTCTAAACGTGGAGTTGACTCACATACATAGATTTAAATTTTCAAACAAGCTGTAATTCAACTACTGACAGCTGAAGTTCCTCAGATGAATAGAGCTGGACTTGCATTTGTTATTTGTGGAACTTCTTAGAGTTAGTTCAGATCTGAAGTGTACATATTGAAATAAACTGATTTGAAATAATGAGTATTGGTGCCTATGAATTATTTAAATTTTGAAATCCAGTCAATTCTATATTACTGAAATATTCTTCCCATCTACAAAAATGCTTTTTAGTTTAAAAAGCACGATTCTGAATACAGGGTGCGCCGTTATTTCAAAGTATTCAATCATCACTTTCTTTTTATCAGCTTGTATTAGACATGCTTTCAGGTTTTCATCCAACTGCCAGTTAGAAACCGATGGCATTTCTGCCCTTTCCTCTCATTAGGGACTTGCTGTTCTGTACCTGCAAATCTTCATCCCTCATCAGCCAGAGATACGAAAGCAGAAATCTCATCTATAATAGTAGTATCATGTACATCCTATTAAAGAGGACAGATAACATATTCAGAAGCGCCTCAGGGCCACAATTTCAGAGACATGTGTAGTGCTGAAAGATGCAGGTGAAAGACTCCGGGGACTTTCCAAAGCCCCCAGCTGCATAACTCCCATTGATTTCAGTTATTCAAATGAAAAATTATTTAATGTATTTGTTCCAGAGCTGAAGTTTCACTTAAAGTCTGGGAGAGACATAATCCCATGGGCTCATTTTTAAAACTGATTTCAAAGGCAGGTAAATGACTAAATACTCAGATAAATGTAGCCCAGAGTGAGGTATAAATCCTACTGAGGGTCTATCTCCCTTTGAAGTAATGGCAGTTGGGTACTTATCTACTTTCAGGAGACAGGTTCTAGCATCGCTAACATTTTGGCCATATATCCATTACACAGATGTAACAGAGGCTAACCCCTAAATACTGCAATATCACATCGATTACTGTAAAGGAATGGAAAGGAAATTAAAGACACTTGCCCCTGAAAATTGTCCAAAAATTAAAAAATGTACACACTTTGTAAGCAAATTCTTCCAAAAAATATACAGGGATGGCAATTGCCAGCATTACAAGAGGAGGTAACTGAGGAATTCGGGAATACTATGGAGGAAGACAGACAAAAGATACAAGAAAAGCTAAAACAGGGGCCTCACCAGGAAAAAAAAACAACAACAATTTGAAGAGAAGCATGAAAGTTGAAGACTTGAAGTCAAGACAGATGGAGCCAATAGATTCAAAACCATTTGTAATGGAGCTTATTTCAGGAGTCTTTGCTATTTGGAACGGCCGAAATATTCCAGGTTCGCATATTCTACCTCTGCCTGTTTAGGAAGTCTGTTTTGAAGATATCCATCCTGGATGTGACCCTAAACACAGGACTGTAGAGACTGAAATATTCACTCCAAGCAATACTGCAAGCCCAGTCAGGTAAAGGTACCGGTGAGTGCCAGGTCTGCTGCTCTTCTACCGCAGGCAGCAAATGTCCTGCTTAATCCTGAAAACTACTTTAAAGAGGGTTATGAAACAATCAGAGAATTTCAGCCCCAGGGCTGGCTACCACCAACGCCCACTTCAGCTCACTAACACCCATTCAGCACCCTGCTCCTCCTCCCAGAGCATCTGCAGTGAAATCTTTTTGTTTCCCAAGGAACTAGATAATTCTCCAATTCTTCTAGCCTCGCGCTTTTCTAATATTTCCCAAACGCTGCTACGAGCAAATAAAATCCCTGGGATTTTTAGCCACCTTCTTGCTGAAATTAAATTACCTCCCCTGTTCTTGAGTAAACTACAGAGCTGCAAGATACCGCCCAAGCATCTCTCCTCTGTTGCAACGCTCCTGCATGCTATAAATACGAAGTTAATTTGTGCAATGTGTGGGCTCACGCTTGGAAATGCAGAGGACCGGGCGAGCTAATATCCTTCCCAGGAAAAAACACAGCATGACGTACGAAAGAAAACGGTTCAAGCGAGAGGCAGCCGAGGGCCTCTAAAGCAAAACACAATGGCATTTTTCCAAAGATGGACTGAAGGTCCCGATGGTGCCGAGCAGAGAAAAGAGGGGATGTCAAGAGAAAGCAGAGTTTTTGTCTGAGGAAATAACTGGAGGATGAAAAGGGGATGGCAAGAGGCCGAGCTCACTGCGGTGCAACGGCTGGCGTACAGTCAGGCGATACGTGGCTGCAGCCCAAAGTGTTAAAAATCCTCTGGCGTCTATCACCATTCGTTTGGGACTGACTTCATTTCCAAACTTTTGGATAAATACTAGCACAGCTATTCAAGATGGCCAGGACACCCGGCCCCTGTTTTTTCTCACTTTATAGTTTTTAGGTGTGGACTGTAACACATCCCTTAAGCAGCACAAAACAGATTTACTGCGTAAGTCGTTGCACTGGGCTTGAAAAAAAGATATTGTTTTGATTGGGTTGTGATAGGGTCCCACCCAAGATCCCTGGGAAAAGTTAATTAAGGACAACTGCTCATACCATCACACACAGCAAAATCAAGCAAAGTGGGGAGAAGCAGCCATGCTGGGAGTTGCTTCTGGGAAAGTGATTTCATGCCTTCAGGACCTTGGGCATAAGGGAGGGAGGAATCACCTGGGATTTATTTCATTTTTAGAACCACAGAAATTCAACTATTTGATCACCCTCTTATCTCCAGTAAATACTTCCACTACTTTATTTAGTTACTACTCATTCTTTGATTTTATGCTTGCTACCTTGTTACTGTACGAAGCTAATTGATTTTATGCTTATTGCCTTGTTACTGTACTAAGCTAATTGATTACATCCATAAAACCAGCAGGGTTCACACAATCTGATGGCTATGGTAAGGCCTTCCACCAGATTTAAAAAGACAGCTGGAATTTTTTGGAGCTGTCTCTTCTTTTTCAGCTACCCTTGGACCTCCGCATCTCATTAGAAACATACTGTCTATACGTGACCCCTAACAGCTAGAGACCCCAAAGCTTTTTATATTATAAAATATAAGTTTATTTTTCTACAAAAGAAAATAAATACTCAAGGAGGTAGAAGAGAGGACAAAGGGGGAGTCACTGTGTGAATTTCAGCAAAAGAGACCAAAGCAATGGTCTATACAGAAATTCACCTTGCATCCATCTAGCAAGGAGGGCAAGAGCTGGAGGAGCTGCCAGCTGAAGTTACACTGCCAAGAGGTTCTGTGTTGTGATGTCCCTCAACACAATACAGGTCCCCAGCATCGCTTGGTATCTGCAGTAACAACCCCTCCTCTTGCCTCTCTGTACTGGAGCAAAGCTTGGACAGCTGGAAACAGAACTGGTTACCAGCACCCACCCCTCTGCTAAAACACAGACTCTAACAACCAGCCGTGTTTTGAAGGAGGAAAGAACAGGACAACACTGATGACTGTCAAAGACTACCCAGAGCCTCCTCGAGAGGCCTGGCGGATTTCAAACAGCTCTTCAGATCTTGGACACAAGGTAAGGGACACATCCTCAGTCCCCAAAAGAGATGTTTCCACCTCAAATCTCCCAACAGAACAACTACTGCCTATGCCAAGAGCTGCTACAGCCCTCTGGGCACGGTTACACAGACTGCACTTTCTAAACCACTTGCAGAGACAGAATGCATGAGAGTTGTTATTTCTTACAATTAGTGTGTTGGATGGTTTGCTAAAATTAGGAAAAAGTATATTCCAGAGCTGGAACATTTATGGCTTCTTTACCGTTACTGTATATTTTAATTCTTAAAAATAGATTTAAGTGACATGATAAGTAAAGAGTCCAGTTTAATCTATTTCAGCCTGTTTGCCACATTCCTGGTTTGGCCTGTTTGGTTTGGTAATTTAGAGATGTATAAAACCATCTGTTTCACTGTAGACTTTGTTTTAAGTCTCAGAGGAAACAAACCACACAAATAAATGAAATTCACTGTGTCATTTCTGTTAGAATATATGTATTTACATCCATCAGAGCAGACACTAAGTATCCTATAACTCTAATGTTAGTACAGACTTTTAACTGTTTACGATACTGTTATAAAAAATCAGTGCAACTGAATTTATATCACACCAGGGATTTTCTTAAATTGTATTCCACCTCTCATTTAAAATGAAAAACAGTGACATTCTACACATTGTTAAAAGAACGTAATAAAAAAAAGGAAAAAAACCAACCTTCATAATTAAAAAAATACATCTTGGGAAAAATACAAACCAGGCAAATATACCTAATAGCCTGGATTTCTGTCCATGTATCTGCCTCTGCGGTTTGTAATGCCAAGAAGTCAGCTACAGACACTCATCCCCTTGACATGACTGTAAACTTCAGCAGTCATACTCTATTTGTCAAAATCAGAGCAGACGTACAATTTTTCACTCAACAATATTTCACTTAGAACATACATTTACTGAACCTCAAGTTTTTACAGAAGCGTGTTTTATTGAGAAGAGACTCCTGTTCCAGATGAGAGCAAGAAGGAAGAAAGTCATCCCCAAATGTTTTGCCTATGAAGGGGACTACCACTCACTTCCATTTTTTGGCCAGAAGAATAAAACATATTTTGATTTTGATTTATAATAGAGATGATTTTTCAAAACTTAATTCATTTCCCACAAAATAGAGTCCTTGCTTACTGACTGGGGTACTAGAGAGCTACTGTCTGCTGTGCTGGTATTTAGAAAGAAAAAGTAGTTCTTTCAAATATAATATTCTCTAATCTCTTTTCATCACTACTACACTATATAGTCTGTTGCACAAACAATGGTTCTGAGGATTTAATATTTAAATAAGGAAACCTAAAGATGCCACTCATGGAATACTAAATCAATTTAAGAAAGTTCAGTGGTACACTGCATAACAGTTTACTGTGAGGTGAACAAGGAGTAGGTAGGTGGCCTGGGACCTGAAGTGGTTATTGAAGAATCAAAGAATTTAACTGAGTAGTTTTAAAAATGTATAAGCCAATCAAAGTTTCTAATAGAACTTTATTTGAAGACAGTTCTCCAAACCATGCTTTTCAGCAGGGAGCTTAGGTTAAGGGAATATACATCTAAAACGTAATGACTTCCAAGAACCTGAGCCCCTGACCCTGTGCCCCCATCCACCAAAGCACACAATCAGGACTTTGAACATTTTAAGAGTCCCACAGTCAGCTTCTTCCTTGGCCCCTTTTGGCTTTTTTTGAAAGTGGCCTGGATTTTCCTCCTAGAATTATTTTATCCCCTGCTATGAGAAAAATCTGTTATGTCTTATTCAAATGGCTCAACCAACCCACACCCGCTGTCCTTTCAGGGCCTTCCCACAGCGCAGTTAGCGGGGCTGTACTCACAATGTTCATCAGGGTCAGCAGGTACTTCTGAACGTGTTCTTTCCCATGGAATTGAACAACTGAGTCATCAACCCCCAGAAGGACTTCGATGTTGTAATCATCATCCGTCGCGTGCCTTCGATAGCGCTGCCTCGACCTGTGCACCCGCTCTTCGATAAAGCTCAAGGCGCCGTCGAGACCATCCAAGTTCGTGAGGTTGGCGGCTGAAATCAAAGACACAAACCAGTTATCAGCCAAGAGAGGTTCAGGCTCAGGTCCCAGCTAAGCTGGTATAAATTTGAAGTAGCAGCATGTGTTATGTTCTCTGTGTTATATAACAGCGCTAGTTTTCACTCAATGTCAATTAAAAAGGACCTAAATGAGGGAGAAATCTGACCCAAAGGATTTTCACTTTGCAAAGTAAAAGCAATGCCTTCTACAAAGTAATATTGTGTAATAAATACAAGGCCAAAAGGATAGCAAGTCATACCAATGTCTTGATGAGAAGAATGGAGCTGTTTGCAGTAAAATACTTGTGGCTTAAAAGTACTTGTAACAAAAATACACCGTTCAGGGGTCTTGTGCTACCAAGGATATCCTCCATTTCAGAACCACAATTAAAGGCAGACATCACACTTCAAAATCTGATCTTGCTGCCCACAGAATCCTGTTTCAAAGCAAGTGCAGTTGCCAATACAGCCTTTTCCTATCCAGGTGGGTAGTAACAGACCAATCCCTCCCGCTTCAACTTATTAGCTCCTTTCCTAGATACACACGTGTCATTCCACATTAGAGACATGGATCCTCTTTATCACTACAACTCAGGGACACATTTTAGATATGAAATTAACTTATAGCTACATTCACAATTTTTTAAACAGCTTTTCACCCTTCATTCCCAATTTGTCATGTCACTTTGCATTGTTGTACATCAAAGACCAATCCATCAGGCCTAACAGCAGCCAACTTTATTACTAATGATTTCTAATAGGCTCCTGTGATATGAAAAGCACGTTCTCTGACAGGATAGGATACAGTTAATGCGGCACCTACGTACTGAAAATTAACATGAAAATATGGAATCTTGACATTTCGCCCTATAGAATAACAATGATTAGCATTAATATCATCATTATCATTTGCATCACAAGACCACTGGAAGCCCCAGCGAGAACCTCTTGATTTCAGTGAATGTCAGGAAAATACTTGCTCAGAGAGGCACAGAAGGCGGGCAGAGCGCCGTGGACTGATTAAAGGCTCCCGGTGCTTAGTTCAGAGAAACATAATAGGAAGCGAAGGGAGGAAGCTAAAGCCATCACCTTCAAAGCAGAAATAAGAAACAAGTCTTGGAAATGTTACAAAAGTGGATTCTCCATCTTCACTTATTGAAGTTTTCACATCAAAACTGGCTGCTTGGAAAGGGATGAATGAGTCACCAGATCACTGGGCTCATTACAAGAACATCTGTGCGCTTGCCTGGAGACCGCCGCCTCGGGCTGCCATTTCAGCAGGTCCTGAGCAGAAATCCCCACAGCTCCTTGCTGTGGTGACAACAACATCCCGACCTGTACAGCCTCCAGCTGCCAGGAGGGATGCACACCCAGCATCTCTGGCCCCCACCACCACATTCCTTACTGCCTGGTGCTTCAGGCTGTGCCTTGAGTGTGCAATGCCCAAGTTGGCGAGATGCTTGTGTCTGTGCCTCCTAGAAGAGACCACCAGCCAAAGGACAGTCCCCAAAAGACATATTTGCCTGGGCAACTTTTTACTATTTCTCCACCGAGCTCCAAGGACATGCTTATCATGAGACCCACAGCTGAAGGCCACCACACTGCCCTGGCAGAGCTCCCCTCGCCCACCGGACAGACAGAATGCCCCATGCGGTGGTCCTACATCCCCATGGAGTCACAACGTCCTTCTCCTGGGAGAACAGGATTTAATGCAGCTAATAAGCACAACCACCATGTTCTTATTGCCAGCCTCAAGGCTCTCAGCAGCTTCTGCTCCTGGGGCCACGAGTTTTTAAAATTAGTCTGGTCAGAATCCATGATTCAGCATGAAAATTCACTCTTCACGCAGAGCCCAGCTGTCATCCCCAGGTTTACCGTGGAGGGAAAAACAGGTCTGGCCTTGCAGTGATGGAGACAGCTCTTTATCAGGGCTCAAATCCTGCCAGGCAGCCAGCTCCAGCCCTACCTCATGATTTGCTCCACTGGGAAAACTTCAGTGTTAATCCCTACTGGTGCCCAGAATTAACTACCCAGCTACCACAGTGGTCTCGGGGGATTTGCTATGGGATCACGGCAAAACCATACGTTCATGATCCCTAAGGCCAATCCCCGTTACTGTAAAATTTGAACATAACTCTTAAAAGCTCTCTAGAAAAGTAAGACTAGGCTGGCAAGGGCTGCAGGTCGTGTCCTCTCTCTGCTGCTCACAAAACCCTACAGTAATCAGCAGCCAGACAAAGCTATCAGAGCTGCTATTGCAGCCCAGCGGTGCTGGGCAGGCAGGGAGAGCCTGAGCCCTGCTGGCTGGGCAGGCTGTTATTTGCTGGATTTTGGTCGGCTGTTAAGGTATCTAGGGCTTTTGTGCTTTCATTTCTTTCCCTTATGTGTCAAAGTCAAACTAACTCCTTGTGCGGTATCTTTATTCCTGCTGTGAGCAAATCAGCCAGAGGCAAAATGTGATCCCACCCTCCTGCATTTACCATCCTGCCGTGAAAACTGCCTGTCCTCCCTCTTTGCTCCTCACCTCATCACTGTCACTCCATAGCCCTTACAGTCCTGCCAGCTCCTGAGAAAAGTTATCAGGAGGATCCCTAGGAGTTATCTCACTGCCAGGGGGTGCCAGCCAACTACTTTAAAATTTGCTTGGAGCATAAAAAAAAATCCCCACACCCACATTTACCTTCACGCTTCAAGTGTCACCCCCTCAAGACAACATGCCCAGTGGGCAACTGGTACCTCTGAGGCACCGACCTGATGTGCTTCCCAGCAGAGAGTGAGCTGCACCGGCTCCAGCTGGCGCTGGAATCATCCCAAGACCAGCAGCACAGCTCAAAACATTTCTAACAGTAGCTGCAAGATTTTTGATTCATATCCCAAGTTCCCACCAGGCGTCCTTTCCCGGGAGGCTCTCTGGGGACAGGCAGGGATGTCTCCACACACAGCCTGACCACACATCACACGGACTCCTCCAGCACTGCTCTGCCTCTCTCTTGGATGATGACTTGTTGGATTTGGGGGCCCAGGCTGTGTCATACCCATGTTGGATTTGCTCCTCAGTGACAGTTATATCCAAGTCAAATTCATGCCTGTATCTTACAGCAGAGGAAGTGAAACAAAGAGACATCTATCGTAAATTAGGAATATATCATGTTTCGGTATCTCAGCTTTCCTCTGTTAACACCAGTAACTTTGCTGTATCATTGTACTGCTAACAATATGCTATAAAAGCTCAAGTGAAAAAACTCAAAGAACCAAATAAGACACCAAACTCCTTCACATTTTCCACGTTACAGTCCTTTGATCACCCCTGCACTTCGCACAATAACATCCCAAAAGTAATCTCAAACTGCACTGTGTTTTACTAAATCATCCCAAGATCACTCCATCAGATGTTCATTTTCAGCAGCTCTTGCCAAATCAGTGCATCAGCCACTAATTACTGGTGCCAACTTTGTTTTCCATCTCCCAAGAGCAGACACTTGGCATTTGCAGGGGCTAACAATAGCCTGTGTTGAAACCATCTCCTTGCTCCCGCTAGTAAAAATTCACATTTGTGAAAATTAACCACTGAGATACAAGGCTGCACTTTTGTCTTGGGCTGCTCATCCAGAATAAATCAAAAGGACAGCAGCACTGTAACAGTTCATCCAAAAATCCCTCAAAAAACCTTTTTTTCTAAAGCCAGCTAAAACCTCATTGATATTTCAGTGATTTTCTCCTAACGCTGCAGACCGTCTTTCAGTGAAGGAATAAAAAGTGCCCAAACTGTCGATAGAAGGAAAACTTGTGCTTCTGGCTGAAGTATAAAATATAAAATCCCTCTGCTCTGCTCCCTTATCCCAAGCAATGTGCAATATACCGATCTTTTACCTAAACTGTTCCATTTTTCAATCTGGTATTTTAATTTTTGTATCTGGGCTCTACCCAAGCTCCCAAATCCACTGGGAGGCAAGGTCTGAACACCCAGTACCACGGCAGCATCCCGCAGCCTGTCTCCGATCCTCAGCCCTAGGTCAGGGAAAATTCACATTGATACAAACATCAGGTTTGTCTTTGCAGGCTCTTCAGGAGCATCCTCCATCAGTGACAGTTTGGGATGTCTGACACCACCTTATTTTCTGGGAATTTTTGTCTTGCTCATTAATCTTTGACATCATGTGCTTTACAGAAACCTAATTACATGACATCTCCTGATTCTGCCTTACCCATCGTGGCAGGCAAAGCTCAAACAGATGCTGTGAGTTGCTGAAGCATGAACACACTGCCTGCCACGAAAACCGCCTCTCCCCGTGTCTTCTGTCACTCCCTTTAGGACATCCACCAAAAGTACAGTTGCTGGCATGAGGTCTTGTTTTGTTTTTTCATGACCCCTTTCAAAAAGGCTCAGGGAAACATGGCTGCATCTACAGTTCTTAAAGAGTCCCTGAGGAAGCTACTGCACTTTAATAGTACCAGCCTTAGGGTTCCCCAATCTCACAGCAGCAATATTGTCCTAATAAAACATTTTTGCATTTTTTACCTCCTCTTTCTGGTAGGGGCAAAGGGACTTTCTGGCAAGCCCAGAGCAGAGAGCAGGACAGGCAGGTGGGAAACTGAACTGTGTGTCATGTTCAGAGCCATCATCTGCAGCTTCTCAGCACAGCAACTCACTGGAATTTCATTTCAAATACGAGTGGGCAGCATTCAGACCCGCCAGCCGCCGTTTCAAATGCAGCTTGTTTGCTTTGGCGGACACTTCATCTGTCATGGCAGGAGCAGACAAACACCTGAGCCGACTGCTGAGCATCTTCCCTGCAGCCTCACGAGGATGAGCACCTCTGCCTGGCTGTTTTGCTGCTGATCTCCATTCCTGGGACACCCTCCTGAAGGGATTCCTGGCTTCCCATTCCTTCATGTGGCTTTCTGGAAGCCACCAGATTTATTTTTTTTTTTTTTGTCTTCTTTTTTTTTTTCCTTTTTAACCCCAGCAAAGAATAGCTGGAGACTGTTCTGTTGTGGTGACAAGCATATCTGGGCGTGCAGCACTGGGACACCCAGCTCTGCTCAGCTGCAATGCAGCTGGTGGCAATGCCACCGGGAGCCTGGGGACTCACCATCCCAGCGCAGGCGTGAGCCCATCCATCACTCGGTGCTGCAGACACAAGAGGACCAGGCTGTGGGGTGGGGAAGCAGAAGGAGGCAGGGTGGACTCGCTTTAGCTCTCAGCTTCCCACTGCTCGAGTACATCTGCACCTCTGGAAAAGTACCAAACGCCCTCGACAGCTTGACAAAGAGCTGCTCCTTTGGGAATTGCACTTTAAATCACAAGTCATCCTTCTGTAATGCTCCCTGCCACTCGCATGCTGTAGGCTTCTGTCGTGTCTATCCTCTGTGATCAACTGACTCCCCAATTAGCCCCCAATTAGCCTGTTCATGTATTCTACCAAAATCCTCATTTGTCTTCCATGTTAAATTGAAGCCCAGCCCATGGAGACTGGAGGCAACAATGAACAGTCAACAAATCGTGCTCTTTATCCCCTGGCAATTTTTTCTCCCATTTTTAAGTTCCTCAATTTGGAGTTTTGCTTTTCATTCCAGTTGCACACAATCATGATGTAGTTTGCCCATTTGCTAATCGATAGTTTCTCTGATTTTTTACAATTTTTTTTTCAACTTTTTTTTTCTGCTGGTTTTACCGCCCTGCTCACCTCCCTCATTGCTTTCTGTTTTGTTTTCCAAATGACCTCTACTTGCCTTTCTTCTCCCCCTTAACCATCCTGCTCAGCTACACTGGTCTTTCATAATTTATAAATCCCTTTCCCATACTAAAGTCTGCATTTGGGCTCTTCTGCTATAGATCATTCACAAGAAAACTGGGTAAATCCAGCAAGGTGAATTAAAATGGAAGAGAGCTCCTGTGAGGTGAAAGCAAATTGAAAACGGTCTAAACAAGAGAAGCAAATCACACACGGTGCACTTGGTGCATGATACAAAGTTAGCCCCGTTTAAATAGCATCCCCAGGAGGACATTGCCTCAACACAATCTTAAATTAGAACTCAATTTTCACAGGATTTGTGTGATTTCTTGAATCACAGGTTAACACAGTGGCTGCTACTTGGTAGGTCCTCAACCAAGAGCAATTATTGTGGCAGAACTCTCTTTGGGTGTGTGTTCAAATTCTTCCTCTTCCACTTTCTTACATAACCAAAAGCAAGACCAAACTAGTGGTTTATAGACCAGGCACGCACCAGGCATCCTCACCGAGGTTATGAATCCTCGTCCTGCCCTTATCTGCAGAGAAGCAGTAATTTAAAAGGAAACTTCTGGGCCACACGCCTTGCTAACCATATGATCTCATTACCAGCTCCCTGCCTCTTCATTTATGGTCATGCCATTTCGAGTCAAATCACATTTTAACACAGAGCCTGTTGCACCTTCCATCTGTCCGGGTGAAGTTTGCCACGGGTGCAGGGCTACGTGGGGTTGAGCTCTAGGGCTCAAACTCCAGCTGCAAGAAGGCCAGCAGATGTGGCAGCTGATCTCCTGCTGGAATGATCTGGTCATGGCATCTGAGTTCAAAGTATTTAAGAGTATTTTAAACAGTGTACAGTTAGGCCTTTATAGAGCAACTCTCGTATACTTCCTGGGGTAGAATTGTCCCATATTTGCAAAATGAATGCACATTCCTGCAAACACACAGGCACATTCACCACTCCTGTTCTTTCTTGTCACCTACACAACAGCACAGTGACTTCAAATCCCAGGACATGCTCAAGTGCCTGCCAGAGTCAGAGTTATAAAGAATAACGAAGCTAAAGTCCATCGAAGTGGCAAAATAGAGGAGAACTTCCAAAACTGGAAAAAAAAATAAAAAAAATTAAAAATTATCTTTTCCGAAGGATAAACCAATTAGTGCAGTGACAATGGCCAGGTGGACACCATGGCAAACGGCCAGGCGAGAGGCACTAAGAATAACCACAGCTAGATGTTGCCAAGGAGATATTTTCTGGCATGTCACAACAAAGAGAAAAGGTATTACAATACTAAAAAGAAAAGTTGAAAACTAAATTGATCTCATCAGGGCCACAGTCACACAAAGAATAACATAAAGATGAGAGATAATTGCACTGTTAAAAGATTAAGTGAGAGCAAGGTAATAGAATACCCCGGGCTAAAATATATTTTTTTTCCCCTGCAAAATGGTGAAACTCATTGTGTTACAATTTCAACTTTCATATTACAACATAATAGTCAAAAAGGGGAAATAAAAGAATGGTGAAGCAGCCAGGGAAACCAGTCTGTGTGACCTGGTTGAAATGGAGCTCTTTGAGAACCGAATATAAAGTTTTTCCAACAGCAAAACTTATCCTTTGGAAAATTTTCAACTATCAACCTTAGTAATGCAAACACAGGTTTCACAATTTAGCACCAAATAATGAACAACCAAGATGTTTCTAACTCAGTGCTTAAAAGTAAGCCCAAAAAAGTGGCAAAAAAAGCTGCTCTGTAGAAAATTAATTTGTGGGCCAAGCTCTAAGTTTCACTGACTTAATTGATCGCGTCTGGGAAGTGCTTATCTTGCAAATATTTTGGCAAGTCACTGTAAACTGGCCTGGACTGCAGAGCCTGTGACTTGCAAAACATGTTGCCTGATTTCCCACATCCAACCCATTTAGAGAGCCCCAGGAACTGGGCTCCATCCCTGGAAGCCCCCCAGCACCCGGTGCCCCCGTGCAGAGCAAGCTTTGCTTTACGTGACTCATGGAGAGCTACAAAGGGAGCTCAATGCTCTCAATCTCATTCGCAGCTAACACATCATTAATTAAACTGCAGAGGTCAGCCACATCTCCACGTGGGCACTTGGTGCAAGGCCACAGCTCCACGGAGCTGTACGAGCCCCAGAGATCCCACCTGAAGTCCCAAACCTGAGCCTTCTCGCTTCCCTTCAAAGGATCAGGATCTGACTCGCAACTTAAACTTTCCCCAACCAGGCTTTAACGAAGTGTTTATGGCTTATTTGAGCCCAAGTCTGCCACTGAGATACTTCAACATCCAATCCATATTCCAAGCATGATTAAATTACAGCAAATTAGCACATTAAGTAAGCTGCCTAGCTGACCCCCTGGCTTTGTAGGTGACATGTCTAACAATCCCACTTGCATTTTTAACAGAATGAAATGCCAAACCATGGTACAAGACCTGAATAACAACAGGTGACAGGAGACAGCAGTTATCTTTCCATAAGCCAACTATTCTGCAAGAAGGGGAAATTAAGTCTAATTACCGTTTAAAAAAAAATAATTAAAAAACATTCAGGTTAAAAAAAAAGTCAGATTCCTAGCCAGGGCAGAGAGGGTGAGAAGAGGGAGAAAAGACAAAGAAATTCAGACAATAACCATACAGCATTGGAAATACTACCAAAAATAATGGCTGAAGCAAATATACATCTTTCCAATGCTTTTTAGTCATAACTACAGAACAACAAACCTTGCCTTTGCTTCAAAGTGGAATCATTCCATCCTTTTAAAAGGAGAGCTCTTTTGTCAAGTATAAAGTTTCACAAAGTTGTGAATGATCCAATTAAATGTTCTCAATGTCAAGTATAACAAACATAGTATAAATCTCATCCATGTAAATAATGTATCACACAAATGACAATGCAAACAACTCCTGTTCTATATAATCATAATGATCTTTTAATTAGACAAAGTAAACTATCTGCTTGCTTCACCTTGTAAAGAAAAGCACAGGAAGAAAGTTTTCCAAATTCTAAGGTGAAAAGTATGTGCAACTTGAACTACCTTTAAGTTCAACCAACTTCTCAGAATATTATACCAGAAATCAGCAGTCAGCGAGGAGAAAAAAAAAAAGGTTAATGTGAGTTTCACAAGAAGAAAACGTCACCCGGGCAGTCTGAGGAATGGCTCTGCCATGCAGGATGCCTTGGCTACTTACACTGGCAGGATTTGAATCAGAGCAAGGAGGAGTTATAATTTTACCTATGTTTTGAAAATATGCTTATTGCTAAATCTGCTTGGACTTTCTGCAATAACAAAACCAGCTGCAATTGATTAGAGCCTGTAAGAAAGACAAAGCTAACTTGGCGTTTCTTAAACTTCAAAATGACAGTAAAAAACCCTGAAAGAGGGAACTAGTCTCTCTGCTCCAGTGAAAGCACACGAGGTTTACTCCCAAGGGGTTTCAAAATCAAGGGCAAAGGCTTCTTTTGTCATTTGTATAAGAGTTCTGAATCTGTCAGGCCCTACAAAAGGCAAACTGCTAAATGCTGTCCTTCCCACTGTGGGGGTGGGT